>NW_006800194.1:265676-277572 GCF_000485575.1 Poecilia formosa | reverse complement strand
GCTGCTGGAATTGAAGAGTTCTTCACAGAATTCTGTCCAATGACACACAATGCCCCGAGTGGAGGATGGTGAACCATCTGGCCAAGACACCAGATGGTGGACCAGAATCACCTCAAAGTCAACAATATCCATCTAGGTCTCACTGAATGTTGAAGTTCCCCAGTACAACATGGAAGTTTCTCTCCAAGGAAGATTTACCAAGATGGGGAAGCACCAAGTATGCCCAGTCCTGCACTGTGCCTCTCAGCAATGGCAACTCCAGTGTGAAAGAGTGTCCAATCCCTCTCAAAACGAGTGTTGCCAGAGCAGTGCGTCGAGGTGAGTCCAACTACTTTTGTTAAAATCTTTCAATCTCACACAACAGCTTCCCCAATAGAGTGCTGCCATGCCACATTCAGAACTATTTATATTATATTCATACTAATGACGGTACATTAGTATTTTACTAACTATTTCTTAGAAAGGAATTTCTGTGTCTGTGAAATAGTAGTTTGCTGCGATTTCATAAACCTTGGTTGTTACTATGAGGTGCTGTTTAGGATAAAATCTACGTTTTGTCTCACACACTACCAAAAACTCACACATAATACTCAAAAAAAAATCACGCACATTCAAAAAATACTCACACACTACTAAAATGTCACACACGCACACAGACGTTAACTTTCTCGCACACATACACTGTACTCGCAGCTCGCACACGCACACAAACGTTTATCTCTCACATACACAAGACTAAAGTTGAACACACACACACAGTACTAAGACTCGTTTTATGTATGTGTGAGAGCGAGACTCTTTTTGAATGTGTGAGAATGGTCACGGAAGAGGCGGGGCATAATTTTTTGATCAAACTGCGCATGCGTACACTTCATTGTGTATGTTTGACTACTATGTTTGACATTTGTCCTCAACATAGTTTAATATAAGGTAGCTATGGAAAGATAGTTTCAATCACACAATGAAGTGCAAATATTTTGAAAACAAAGTAAAAGATCTTGCAGGTAAATTAATTTCCCTCATCCTTTTTCAGAAATGAAAAATTATAAATGCACACTACGTGTTGGGAACCTGTGTTTGTTGACTGACTTTTATTTGTCAGGCTTACGAGACAAAAGCTGAAAAAAGATCGATTCTCTTCGCATTTAAAATGACACAAAACAGCGAAAAAAGACCTCCACACCTGTTAATAATTCCTATAATACTGGCACCCAGTGGACAGATTGTACTACAGCAATTTTGCTATTTTTAATCAATCAATCAGATTTATTTATTTCTATAGAACATTTAAGCTACAAGAAGTTCTCTATATATTTAAAAGCATAAATATACTAAGTAATAGAACATACAGTGAGTCAACAATCAAAACTTGTAGTTTAGGATCTACGCATGCAGTTTGATCAAAAAATTATGCCCCACCACTTCCGTGACAATTCTCACACATTCAAAAAGAGTCTCGCTCTCACACATACATAAAACGAGTCTTAGTACTGTGTGTGTGTGTGTGTTCAACTTTAGTCTTGTGTATGTGAGAGATAAACGTTTGTGTGCGTGTGCAAGCTGTTAGTAGTGTATGTGTGCGAGATAGTTAACGTTTGTGTGCGTGTGTGACATTTTAGTAGTGTGTATACGCAATTTGAGTATTTTTTGAGTGTGCGTGATTTTTTTTTTGAGTATGCGTGAGTTTTTGGTAGTGTGTGAGAGACAAAACGTAGATTTTGTCCTAAACAACCCCTCGTATGTTACCGCTGCTTGTAAAATACCTAGCAGGGTGTATTTACCAGCAAATATTAATCCATCCACACACGTACCCCACCAACTCTTAGATTTAGCAGAAGTTTCCATTTCCGGTGATTTCTCAGCAAAAGATTTAGGCTGCTTAGATTCATGGGCTAAAGTTTTAGCTGAAGTCGTATTTCTAGTAGAAGTCTTTACATGCCTATGTTTGCTTTTTAAAGTTTGTGTTTAAGATGATGTTTTAGATGGAGTCTGAAGCTGCTTTAGTTTATAAGTCGCACATTCGGTCCGAGTCGATTTTTCCATTGATTCCGAAATGAAATGCTCAGTCTGTGTAGATTTGTTGGCAAAAAATTTTGGCTGCTTATGACCAGTGCTCAAATTTTCCGTTTGAGTTGATTTTTCAGCTGTAAAGATTTTAGGTTGCTGCAAAGTTTGGTATTGGTATGAAATTGCTTACATTGAAAACTGCACTGCTCTTAGCTTTAACTACTGCTAAGAGGGTAGGTGAGTGACATGCACTGTCTGTCAGTCCTACTTGTCTACAGTGGACACCGGGGCTCTCTAAAGTATGCTTGAGACCCAATCCTGCTTTTGTGCCCAAGGTGATGGACACATCATACAGGTGTTCAATGGTGGAACTGCTGGCATTCCATCCACTTCCTTTCTCTTCAGCAGAAGAAAAGAGGCTTAATTGCTTATGTCCAGTGAGATCTTTGAAGGCTTATGTTGACAGGACAGCTGACTTTAGAAGAGCTGATCACCTGTTTGTGTCTTGGGCCACTTCTCATAAGGGCAAACCTATCTCTTGCCAAAGGTTAGCACACTGGATTGTGGAGACTATATCTCTGGCATATAGATGCTCAGGGTCAAAGCCACCTGAAGGGGTGAGGGCCCATTCTACCAGGAGCATGGCCACCTCTTGGGCTTTGTTCCGGGGTGTGTCTGTCCAGGACATCTGTGTTGCAGCCAGTTGGGCTACACCACACACGTTTGTGAGGTTTTACAGGCTGGATGTTGCCCAATCATCATTGGTGCACACAGTGCTTGGGGCTGGCTCATCAGGCTGCACCTGAGTCCTGGATATGAATCGCTGCCAAGCATTGCTTCGGGGTCAGCATACAATTCGGGAGTTGGCCATATTTCCCATAGTGAAACACCGAGTGAAGTTAGAAAAAGAACGTTGGGTTACTTAACGTAATCCCTGGTTCTTTGATAATAGAGTGAGGTGTTTCACCAACACATCCCTTCTTGCATGGGCACGGAAAGAAACCTGCTTAGAATGAGTTGAGAGGGGTAGGTTGGCCGTGATATTGGATGGTGGGTGGAGCCACGGTCACGGCTCAACCTGTCTGTCGCGGACAGACGTGATGTCATTGGAGCTTCCGTAGTTGGGTCACGCTGAGACGATTCCCCATAGTGAAACACCTCACTCTGTTATCAAAGAACCAGGGATTACGTTAAGTAACCCAACGTTCAGAGTCACCTGGTGACATTGTGATGTAGAGCTGTGTATCATCCGCATAATTGTGGTAGCTAATCTTATTTCCTGTTATAACCTGAGCCAGTGGGAGCATATAAATATTGAAAAGAAGGGGTCCTAGGATTGAACCTTGGGGTACACCACATGTGACCTTTGACCTCTCTGATGAGAAGTTTCTGATTGAAACAAAGAAATCCCTGTTTTTTATGTAAGATTCAAACCAGTGGAACACTGGACCGGAGAGTCCGACCCAACTCTCCAGTCGATTCAGTAAAATGTCGTGGTCAACAGTGTCGAAAGCTGCACTGAGGTCCAACAGAACCAGCACTGTGGTTCTCCCACAGTCTGTGTTTATATGGATGTCATTGAACACTTTTACAAGATGGCTCGGTTGTGGTGAGCACGAAAACCAGACTGGAAGGAGTCAAAGCGATTTGTTATTGTTAGGAAGTTAGTTAATTGTTTAAAAACTGCTTTTTCAATAATTTTGCTGATGAATCGGAGGTTGGAGATCGGCCTGTAATTCTGCAGTAGTGATTTGTCTGGATTGTTCTTTTTTATCGGAGGTTTGATAACTGCTGTTTTCAAAGCCTGGGGGAAAACACCTGAAGACAGCGATGAGTTCACTATTTGTATCAGATCATTAGCAATGACAGGCAGGACTTAAAGAAATGTGTGGGTAGGACATCCAGACAGCAGGAACTGAAGCTTAATTGACTAATAATTTCTTCTAGGTTTTTATAATGAAGTAGTTGAAATTGGATCATTTTTCCTGCATTTGTTTTGTTGGGGCACAGCATTGGTACTGGCTTTGGAGAGGATGTGCAGATTAGTCCTCTGATCTTTTGAATTTTATCTGAAAAGAAACTGGAAAACCTGTTGCAGGCGGCATTAGATTGAAGTTCAGGTGGCAACATCATAGGAGGGTTTGTGAGCCTGTCAACAGTAGCCAATAGAGCTCAAGCATTGTTAAGGTTTTTGTTTATGACATCTGCAAAGAAAGCCTCTCTTGCATGTTTTAGTGTTGAGTGATAGTTGCGTTGTCTTTCTTTATAGACGTCATAATAAACGTGCAGTTGAGCTTTACTCCATTTCCGTTTGGCCCTACAGCAGAGTTGTCTTGCAGATTGAACAGTTTGTGCATTTCTCCAAGGAGATTTCTTCCTACCAGACACAACCTTCACTTTAATGGGAACAATGTAATCAATGATATCTGAAAGTTTGCACTGAAAATCATTTACCAACTTATCTACATCATTATAGCTTATGGACGAGGAAGAAGAGTAGATTTGATTAAATGTTTCTGCTGTGTTTTCTGTGAAAGTACGTTTTGTGATGGTAGCTGTTTGACCAAGTGGGTTAATGGATAAAGAACTGTCAAAGATAACAGCAAAGTGATCCGACAGGGCGACATCAGTTACAGAGACACTGGAAATATTCACACACCAGGTCCAGTGTGTGTCCTTGAATATGTGTTGCTTGTTTGACATGTTGTGTTAAACCAAAACTCTCTAATATATTACAGAGCTTTTTTGCCCCTCGGTCTTGAGGGTTGTCAACATGAATGTTGAAATCACAGACAATTATTAAACAATCGTAATCAATGCATATGAGAGATAGAAGTTCATTGAAGTCCGTAAAGAAACCTTCCACATATTTTGGAGTTTTGTATAAATTTAGTGTCAAAGTTCGTTTGTGGCCTTTTACCTCAATTCCAAGATACTCAAAAGACGTGAAATTACCCAAAGAGATTTTACTACAGTTTATAGTATTCTTAAATATTGAATATAGATATATATAGCACACCGGCGCAGTGGGTAGAGCTGTTGTCTTGCAGCAAGAAGGTTCTGGGTTCGATTCCCGGCCCCAGTCTTTCTGCATGGAGTTAGCATGTTCTCCCTGTGGATGCGTGGGTTTTCTCCGGGTACTCAGATTTCCTCCCACAGTCCAAAAACATGACTGTCAGGTTAATTGGCCTCTCCAAATTGCCCCTAGGTGTGTGTGTGTGTGTGTGCATGGTTGTTTGTCCTGTGTGTCTCTGTGTTGCCCTGCGACAGACTGGCGACCTGTCCAGGGTGACCCTGCCTCTCGCCCGGAACAATAGTCGGAGAGGCACCAGCACCCCTCCCGACCCCATTAGGGACAAGGGTGTAAAGAACATGTGTGTGTATATATATATATATAATATTATGTGTATGTCAAGTCTGTCATTTATATATGAAAGTATGTGTTTCGGCTTCTTTTTTCCATAGATGGAGGATCGTGGTCAGTGGTGGAGTAGATGGATTTTCCAGGCTCATAGTGTACCTTGATGCTTCCACCAACAATAGAGCTTTGACTGTTCTCCATAGCTTCATATCGGCTGTTGGCCAGTATGGTGTACCTTCTCAAGTTCGGTATGTATTGCACTCATTTGTCTACAACAGTGTTTTTCAACCACTGTTCTGCGGCACACTAGTGTGCCGTGAGTGATCGTCAGGTGTGCCGTGGAAATTATTCAATTTCATCTATGGTACCGTATTTTCCGGACTATAAGCTGCTACTTTTTTCCTAAACTTTGAACCATGCTGTTCAAAAACGGTGTGGCTTTTCTGTGTATTTTTCTTCAACCACCAGGGGGCTCTCTAGCAGGAAGTGAATCATTAGAAGTCAAAATTATAAATCAAAGAAGAATGCGTTAATTTTCATTTGGAACAACCACATGCTAGCAGCAGGCACGACGGAGAAATGTTTTCAAACTCGTATGGTGCAGCTTTTAAGTTGAGGGCTGTCGATCTGCCACTACAGGAGGGAAATAAAGCCGCTGCACTGAAGCTCGGTGTGAACGAAACCATGGTTAGTAGTGGCTAGCGGCGTAATCATGTAATTTTCTTACCACTAGATGGCAGTAGGTACAGAGCATTTTACATTAAAACAAGAAAATTAGTGATGCATGAATGTAACAGGTAGCGGTGAGAGCATCGTATCTAGCAAGACTAACGACAGTGATGGAAAAGACGGTGAAGCTCAGCAGTAGTTGGAAAGAACATGGCTCCATTTCCCACAACATATCTGTGTAAAGTGAGCTTCTCAAGCCTGGTTACTATAAAAACTAAAAACAGAGACTGAGAGCTGTTGAGGAAGAGCTTTGTCTTTCTTCAATTTCTGCCAGGAAATCAGCTGTTTTCATCCAAATATGCACAGGTTTCACACTAGACGGGTAAAATATACAGATATTGACATTTTGTACATGCAAATCTTCATATTGTAACAGTGACATGTTTCCCAAATATTATTGCTTCTTTCAGAATAAGAATTATTTTCTGTATTCTGGCTATAACAATGCTTGTGGATTAGTTTGTAAAACACTTTGAAGTTTTCTACAACTTCTTTAAATTTAAGACCACAGTGTTGTGGCACAGTCCAGGTGTTCAGGTGTATTTTTGAAGTGGACATGTTACGTGCAATTTGAAATAAGAAATGTAAAATGTGATTAAAAAAATACATTTTTGTGTTTATTTGATTCCTATTTAAGACACTTTGATAAGAATGACTATATATGTAATATAGGCGGCTACAGAGTATCTTTGTTTACATTTTTGGTTGGTGGTGTGCCTCGTGATTTTTTCAATTAAAACAGTGTACCTTGGCCCAAAATAGGTTGAGAAACACTGGTCTACAATGCATCACACAGCAAATGTAAGAACTACATGTGAGACTGAAAGAATTACATTTAGCCTAATTTTTCCAACAGTAATTCAGTGTTCTTAGTTCTATTCTCATGTTATTATAATTGCATTTAATGTTTATGTGATACAGATGTAATATGGATTACTTACTACTCCATTATCATTTATAAGTCCATATATTGAATTTCTGGTTGCACTGTCTTGTTATATTGTGCTAGTCAAGGATGTAGTTCTCTCTTTTTTTTGTTAATCCATTAATTACTTGTACTCATGTCTACAGATCTGACAAGGGGGGTGAAAATGTGATGGTTGCTCAGTTTGTGGTCCAAACTAATGGAGTGAACAGAAATTCTCATATGACTGGAAGATGTGTGCATAACCAGAGGTATGAGGGATTGGGAGACTAAGAGTTGCTCTGTGATAATTAACATCAATATCCAATTTCTTCATATTTTTTAATATGTTGATACCATTTTATCTTAAATACACTGAACTTGTACTCAATCTAACATCATTTGTGAAGAGCTTCAAGTTTGTATATTATCTGTTGTACAATGTGTGCTAAAGAAGAAATGTATTTTATTCCGATACAGAATAGAGTGTCTTTGGAGAGATGTTTATGAGAACGTGCTCGATCTCTACTACACAATCTTCATGCAAATGGAAGCCGAGGGAATTCTAAATCCAGATGATGAGATTGAGTTGTATTCACTACACAGATGCTTCATGCCACATACTCAACATGGCCTTCACTGCTTCAAGGAGGCATGGAATAACCATGGACTACGAACTTCGAGCCACCATACACCTTTGCAGTTGTGGCTACTAAATGAGAAGGAAGGACGTGACTTTTCGGAGGTAAAACTTTTAACTTGAAGTACTCTCCCATTTTGTACTAGCTTATGTACACTCACCATATTCTTTGTGTTTAGGTTGGTGATGACTATGGTGTAGACTGGGAAGGTCCACATACTCCATCCACTTCTAACGTCAGTATTCCTGAGGTCCAACTTATGTGCCCATTAAACGCGGAAGACCTTGCGGCATTGCCAAACACCGATGTTCCTCTCACGCAGGCGCTGGGAGTATTGAAACTGTTCAGGCAATGAAAGCTTTGTTGCTCCCATAATCTTGAGTCAGTCTTAGTCTTTATACATTTTGCCATTGTAAATTTCATTGTAAAAGGTGCATCGATTGCAATTCTGGATGATCGACAATTGACAATCTTTAAGAAAAGAAAAATAATTATCTGCTGATTATGATCTTTGAAAAAAAAAATTGTATTCTGATTGTTGCTAAATATAGTGAGAAAGTGGCTCAGTTTGATGTATTAATAGAATATTAACTTTTAAAATGCAAACATTACCTGGTGGACCGTTTTCTCAGTTAAACATTTCACAACAGAGCTAAAGAGGAACAGTATTTGATTTTTACAACTTTGCTAAGTTAGATGACACCTGTAGATAACATGTATGTCACATGTAAGTTTCGGTCAATCCCAGTATCCCGAACTTAAGGAAGTCAGTTCCAGTTTATCGGTGCACACTGTTGAGAAAATAAATTTGAAATAAGCTAGTTTTAAAACTTAACATGTCTTAATTCAAATGGCCTAATTGTGGTTTTGAATTTAGTAATGTATTCTGACTTTTTGACCTTTATGTTACTTGTAGTTACAGCAGATGGTTTGCTAGGATCGTTTGAACTGCCTTTTTTGTCTGTGGGAAAACAATACAGTGGAAGTTGTAGCTTTTCACACTCATCTGTGAAAGGCCGTAAACACGGCAGGGGTTTCTGGCTTGAGAGAGGGTCAGAGATAGCTCCTGGTTGGATGAGCAAAGATACGCCTTGTTTGAATAAATTAAAGAAAAGAAGATAAAACTTTCTACACAGAAGTAACAAATCAGATTTGCTCTTGCAACTTCTTCCTTAACAACACCAACTCCAGTCATAAATTATAGTTAAAATTTGTGCAAATATAGTAGTCTTGTTTGGGGTATTTGCCAGAGGCGGTATTTATTTCCTCACCAAAAATAATTTTCCAAAAGGAATATGATATGACTTTTCATATGACAATGATATTGACTTTGCAACTACATGTACTGTATTTCACCTTGTAAAATTGTTGAAATAAAATAAAAATGACATTGCTTTTTTTGTTGACAGAAAATTTGTTTATGTACACAGCATTTTCTATATGGCATTAAAAATGGCATAATTAAGTGTACCGATTTTCTACAAAGTTTTGAAATATGACAAATTCATCCAAAACACAATGAATTTGTGCTTTTGTAACTGGGTGGTTTTAATTGGAAAATACTGGTTACATAAAGTGACTGTAAATTCCTACCCGTTTTGGACCCTTGAATACATCCAGGCCCTGTTTCCCCACCTTCACTTCCTTTTCACAACCTTATCGGGCTCATTAGCTCATTAGTAGGAGGATACGGTAGGGTACTGAGTACCCCTAAAAGATTTAGCGGGGGTCCGCAGTACCTGCAAGAGAGGGGAGCCGATGTCTGCTGTAAAAAAAATCAATGGGTTCACTTTGAGCCGTGAGTGCACCCACTAATCAGCTGATTAGTTTTTCAAGAACAATTTAAAACACGACTTAATCAGTTAATTTCATATTGTTTCTGAACTGTTTGTGTTTTACTAGAGCAACACGTCGATTGAGGAAGGTTTTGAGTCGATCTCGGCATCAGGTGACAAACTGAACACCGCCAGGACGCTGAGACCAGCACGTCCTCCTCTGACTCCTTATCAAAACGTTCATAACTTTATTAAAGAACAACAACAACAAAAAAGTCAACAAAAAATTTTCAGATTAATGACCCAACAACAATAATAATCTCAGTGATGTGCGTTTCGGTTCCATTATCAAAATAACCAGCAGAACAGGAGTTTAAAATTAACTAATCATCCACTGCTGTGTTCATGAGAGGATTAATGATCGTGAAATAAATATCAAGCCTGAAAACCTGATATCGTAACGGACTGAATGTTTTAAACGTAATCTGTGCTCGGCTAGAGGAGCGAGCGGTTGCCACGGCAACGGGTGTAGCCTATATATCCTACCATATGTTAGTCTCCTTTCCTTCTTAATTTATAACGCTGATAATTATCCCTGTCGCGTCTAAAAATGCATTGATAAAATACATAGTGAAGGTTTCATTGTTGTTCAATAATTACCGGGCGTTGTGGGAGAAAGTAAGAAAAGAACGAGGTTTATTTGCGTGACGTCGCAGAAGCCGGGTTCAGTGGGTGTCTCGGATTCTATCAATCCTACATCGTGGCACTACGCATGCTCAGCCCGATAATAGAGCACGCGCTTTGTACACAACAGACAGCTATATTGACGCACAAAGTTTGGAAAAAGTGACGTGGCAGCACAGATCGTCACAACCGGTTGTCATTATGACGCATTAAATGTTGGTGACGTAGAATGTGACTGGTTTACAAAATACACTGGATTCATTTGCCAGGACCAAGCAAAGCAAGAAAGATTTTTATTAAGTAGGTAGGTAAAAAATGGAAGAATTACAGATTCTTAGAAGAAGGTGTTTAAATTATGAGCAGGAGAACGAAAAGCTGAGAAAAGCAAATTATAATCTGGAACTTGAGGCAGAAGGGAGAGAAAAGGAACTCCGAAGTGAAATAGAGAAGCTTTCAGATGAAACTGCGAAATCAAAACACAAAATATCAATATTAACAACACTGAATGATCATTTGATGGAATCCGAAGAAGAAAGTAGAAAGATCCAATGCTCTCTGACAGAAGAAAATCGTGTACTGAAAGCCGAAGTCACTAGACTGAAGTTGAAGACAACAGCATTGATAGATGAATGTACGATTTTAAGAAACGCACAAGAGAGTTCTGAGGAAAAGATTTTGTACTTGGAGGAGGAAAACAGAAAACTTAATGCTCAAATAAAACATAAAAATCGCATGATAGATGAAATGTCTGACCTCACAAAGTCTCTAAGAGATTCAAATAGGGAGACAAAACAACAAGAACAAATACTGCTGGAGAAAGTTGAAAAAACTATAAAAGTTGAAAACCAACAGAAACCTGAAATCTTTACAACTGAAAAATCAACTCATACGGAAAATGTGAGCAGTCGTCGTAAGCAGCCAAAATGTTTTGCCAACAAATCTACACAGACTGAGCATTTCATTTCGGAATCAATGGAAAAATCGACTCAGACCGAATGTGCGACTTATAAACTAAAGGAGTTTCAGCCTCCATGTGAAACATCATCTCAAACACAAACTTTAAAAAGCAAATGTAGGCATGTAAAGACTTCTACCAGAGATGCGACTTCAGCTAAAACTTTGACGGATGAATCTAAGCAGCCTAAATCTTTTGCTGAGAAATCAACAGAATTGGAAACTTCTGCTAATTCTAAGAGTTGGTCGGGTATGTGTGTGGATGGATTAATGTTTGCAGGTAAATACACCCTGCTAGGTGTTTTACAAGCAGCAGCAACAACAAAGGTTTATGAAATTGCTGCAAACTGCTATTGTACAGAATCAGAAATTCCTTTCTGAGAAATTGTTCATAAAATACTAATGCACCGTCATATAATATGAATATAATATAAATAGATCTCAGTGTGGCATGGCAGCGCTCTAGTGGGGAAGCTGGTGTGTGAGACTGAAAGGTTTTAGCTAGAAGTAGTTGGACTCACCTCGACGCACTTCTCTGGCTCTGGCAACACTCGTTTTGAGAGGGATTGGACACTCTTTCTCACTGGAGTTGCCATTGCTGAGAGGCACAGTGCAGGAGTGGGCATACTTGTTGCTACCCCATCTGGTAAATGCACTTTGGAGTTCAAACGTTGAACAACACGGCAGGGTCCCTCCTCCTACTTGAGGGAGGATGAGTTTGGCTGTTTGTGCAAACAGTAGTTCAGATTACTCAATTGTTTAGGAGTCCTTGGAGAGAAACTTCCATGTTGTACTGGGGAACTTCAACATTCAGTGAGACCTAGATGGATATTGTTGACTT
>NW_006800194.1:263572-265026 GCF_000485575.1 Poecilia formosa | reverse complement strand
AGTGATAAAGCTTGGTCTGCATTACCAGCAGTAAGTCGGGCTCATTTCCAGTGAGATTTGGACTCTGCCAAGGTTGCCCTTTGTTACAGATTCTGTTCTAGGTGCAGCCAAGGTATTGAGGGAATCTGATTTGGTGGCCTTAGGCTCATGTCTCTGCTTTTTGCAGATGATGTGGTCCTACTGGCATCATTAAGTCATGATCTACAACTCTCACTGGAGGAGTTTGCAGCTGAGTGTGAAGTGACTGGGATGAGGATCAGAGCCTCCAAATCCAGGACCATACAGGGCGTTGCGTTGTCGGTTCAGTCTTACACACACACTTCCTCTAGCAAGATGCAGTGCCATGTCTGAGAAACTGATAGTGATTAATAACGCTTTGCATCACTCGCTTATGCATCAACATAACCGTCAGCCATCAGAGAGCTTATTACACAACCTCAAAGAAATGAGAAGCAGAATCTTACCGATGGGGAAAAAGTACTTGACACACTCTAAAAACTGTATTTGGGCTGCAGTTCATCTTATGGACTTATTTACATTAATTTCACTTAATTCTTTTGCTTTTGCAATGACAACTTACTTTTTTGTGTTCATTTAACTCAAAACTTACAAACCTTTAACCTAAAGGAACTTTTCACTTTGACTTTACTTAAAACAATTGAGTTCAATGCCAGTTTCATATCCTATGTCTGACCAACTCAATTTATTAAGATCATCCAACTCAATTCATTAAGTCTTTCCAACTCAATTTGGTAAGTTTTTATAACTTAATTAATAAGGGGGTTTAACAACAAATTTAAGTCACTTTTACTCAAATCATTTATTTTCTTATAATAAACATTTAAAATCTCTTTGACTTAATTCTACAGAAAGTCAACTCAAACTTTTAAGTAGTTCCAAACTAAATTTTAATACTCTTTTTAGTGTCCTCTAAATACACAAATATTTTCCTTAAATTACCATACTTTGACTTTACTTGAAATTATTAAGTTTAATACCATATTTGTATCCCTAGTCTGACACCATGACTCAAGCTTACCAGGGACAGATTCCCCAGTAAGCGACCGTGGCTCTGTGGATAGAGTATTTGTCTTGTGATCAGACGGCTGTATTGTGTGGTCAGAGGCACAAATCAGGGAAACAAAATAAATTTGTAACATCAAAACAAGACCACCGACCCCTTATCTGTCATAAGACGTTTGTTACACAACAACACACAGGATTAAAGAAAAGAAGCAGTTGAATTCCTACTGTTGGGCATAAATTTACTTTCACAGTGCAGCAAATCCACTGGCTGAGATTTAGGAAATGGAATGGCCTAGTCAAAACTCAGAACTTGATCTAAATAAAATGTCGTGGGGTTACTTGAAATACCCTCCTGACTACCAGGAAAAAAAAATATTGGCCAATCACCATTTTTTTAAAATTCCACAATCTTTGTAAGGTAATTAGTA
>NW_006800194.1:261354-263118 GCF_000485575.1 Poecilia formosa | reverse complement strand
TGGATGGATGGATGGATGGATGGATGGATGGATGGATGGATGGATGGATGGATGGGTGGATAAATGAATGAGTGGGTGGATGGATGGATGGATGGATGGATGGATGGATGGATGGATGGATGGATGGGTGGATAAATGAATGAGTGGATGGATGGACGGACGGACAGACGGATGGATGGATGGATGGGTTGGTGGGAGGATGAATGGGTGGGTGGATAAATGAATGAGTGGGTGGATGGATGTATGGATGTATGGATGGATGGATGGATGGATGGATGAACGGGTAGATGAATGGAAGGATGAATGGATGGATACAGAAAAAAAATTACAAATGTCCACTACAGAGGACAATTTTTCAACTTTTAAATACTACGATAAAGTACAGTCAAAATAATTCATAGAATGTTTTAATATGCTGCCAACAGACTTATTTAGAATATGCCAACAAAATTTTAAACCAAAATTTGCACAGTAAAAAGTTTTATGCACTTACTTGGTCTCTCCCCATAAAATGTGCTTGTACCGATGAACGTCATTTTTATAAATGAGAAAAAGGTACGTACAAAAGCCCCACTTCAGACTCACTGAAGTTATTTCTGATAAAGTAATACCATGTCTTTGCTAACTTTTTCCTCAGCAGAAAGACACTTACACTTTTTAACAAAATAAATAAAAAAGATTAGGCAAGTAAAATGTGCTTATGTCCAAATCTGAAGCATTTCAACTAAGTGACACCGACAGTAAGTTTTCTACCAAACCTTAGTTGGCTTCCTTTCTCACCTGTCAACTGTTGAACATGCTTAAATAACACTAGGTCTATGTATGCAATTATAACTAATTTTCATATGTCCTTAAAGAGTACCTAAAAGCTGAACAACTTATTTCTCCTGACAATTTCTTGAAATCACTTCTTGTTCGTCCAACATTTTAATATCCTTCATTACTGACTTGTCATCAGCTGATGGATACAGAACATGTCCTGAATAATCCACTACATTAGATGCTGTTTTGTTTATAAAATCATGCCTTTATGATTTTTAAATACATCTCATTAAACAAAATCATACCTGAATACCGCATTAAAAGATCACTCTGACAAGTACTGAAACTTTATTTTACTTATTTCTTTTTAATAAAGACATTGACAGACAAGCTGAACCGCATTCAATTGACCAAGGATAAGAAATTGTTCCACCAGTACACACTTTGTGTATTCTTTGGATTAAGTAATAAGTCAGAGCTGCACATATTAATAAAAAAAGAAAATAAAGTAGAAGATCCAAAAAAATGTCTTGGCTATGTTAGTTACTACAGAATCACTGGGACTGCTTAACGTAGTGTTGTAGCCATTTTTAACTGCTCAACATAAGCACAAGTGTTATTATTCCACTTGAAGTAAAAATAGTAACAAACTATTAAATTAACTACAATTTCTCTTATTACCTAAAAAATACACTAGATGTGCAGGAACATAAGTTAAAAAAAAACACACTCAATGACATGCAAGTAGAAGTAATTACAGCTATAGTAAACCCTTTTAGAAAGTACAAAGGCACAAACAAATTAACTATTTAAAAAAAAGAATCAACAAAATAAAACACTGCCCATTTGGAGACATGAAAGCACAAGAACAAATTGTAAGGTGTCTCTTTGTGACTTATGAGCAAACTATATATATATGACTATTATCAGTCACTACTGAAGTCGTCGTCAAAGGTAACGCTCTCTGCTCCTGACAAAGTCTGTAGATCGGGGTGTCCAAAG
>NW_006800194.1:232675-245496 GCF_000485575.1 Poecilia formosa | reverse complement strand
TAAACCCAATTGAGAACATTTGGGGATGGATGGCAAGGGAAGTTTACAAAAATGGACATCAGTTCCAGACAGTGGATGCCCTTTGTGAAGCTCCACACTTGGAGCAACGTTTCCACTAGCCTCCTGGAAACACTGGCATCAAGCATGCCTAAACAATTGTTTCAAGTCATCAACAAGAATGGTGGAGCTACTCATTACTGAGTCTTTTTTTCTGACACTTTGATTTCTGTTTTGGGGTGTTTTTGGGTTTTTTTGAGCTATGGTCTTAAACTTTTGATCAGCTGAAAAAGTCATGTTTGAGTGTAAATGCAGTTTTCAATTAATTCCCCGCTCAAAAGTTTTTGTCTCTTACGCTGATTTCTTCTTTTAACATTGTGAAGCTCTACTTAGAACCTTCTTAAGATCCATCTAATAGTGCAAAATGTAAATTATTGCAATTTTTTTTAACTGGTCTTAAGATTTTGATCAGGAGTGTACAAAGAATTGTTATATTGTACACATTTTACAATACCTTGTTGCATTCTATAAATGGTAATACTTGCAGTTTCCATCCACTGAAACTGAAAGCACATCTGAGGTACAAGCTTGACACTTGAAGGGATCCTTCCTTAACATTTTATCCAACTCATATCTTATGGCTTCCCACTCAAAAATCTTTTCAGGAAGCTGTCAGCCGAGATCTTACCTGTCTGATTTAAAATGAGAGATAAAAAAACAGAAAATAGGACATAGGTGTCCAAATACCAGGCATCAAGAAAAGGTGTCTTTCAAATTTTAGCTGTTTCTCTGGCACAAAACATCTCACTCAATTAATTTTGATGTTACCAGGACTTCGTATGATCTGAATGCTGAATGAATGAGGTGGTACCTCAGCCATTTGATTCAAGTGTGTTTAACCAGTTACACCAAAATGTTGAAGAGCATAACCGTTCAAGAATGGAGTCAGACAGCTCTTCTGGGATATGTACGTCAAAGTACTCACACAGCCAAAGTAGACTGTTATTTAAATTTTGATAATATAGTTTTTTATATTTTGGTTTTGAGTCATTCAAAAAATTGTTATTGAGGATGACCACAGTGACTGCCTGTCCTGGTTTGATCCTCAAACACTCTGATGGACAATCACAAATTCTACCTGGGATCTCCATAGGTACGAATCGTGCTAAAGAGGTTGACATGTTGGATTCATGAATGTAAAGAAAACAAAACTTACGCTTTCTCTTCTTATTGGCCACCCTGACTTAAGGAGATGGCATGGTCAGCAGGTGACATGAATGCAGATGTGGCTGATCTATGGGGGGAGACAGATGACGGAGTGGGAAGAGAGGCAGCTGGAGAGATGCTTCTGGGTCGTTTCTTCTTCTGAAAAGACAGAGGATGGGATAACAGGAGGAGAAACAGGAACTAAATCAAGCACTATCACAGTCTCTTCCTGGTTCTCTGGTGTCATCATTGGATGCTCCTCAGTAAGCATCCCAGGCTGCTCCTGACCTATGTTCTCTGTCTGTTCAAAGATCAGGTTCTCAGTTCTTTACTTCTCTTCATCTGGCTTGCAACAGCAATAAATAACATAGACAGGAGGAAAGAAATTTGCCTGTACTGATGCAAGTTCGTTTTTGATTCAAGTAAATGACCTAGCTGCAATCAGTGTATTCAGACAGGGTTCATAAACAAAACTTTAAGATCATCACAGCCTAGGGGTACTGATGTTTTGGCAACCCTCCAATTTTACAAAGTGGCAACAACGAGCATGACTATAAACATTATTATGTGATTCTATCATGGCTAATTAAACATATTAAGCACAAGTACAGTGTACAGGTACAATTAGCCTCTGACAGGCTATTTTAGCTAGCTTCCAAAGTAAAAGTTACAAACGTGTCTTCAACAATTCGCCTCACAATCCTACTGTCACTAAGTTCTAAAACTACCATCAGTGACTTTATAACGTAACACTTTGGAGGTATTTTTGGTTTTAGATTAAAAAACATTTTGACAGATGCAGGTTTCCACTCACCGGAGTGTGTAAGTGTCGCATAAGATGACGTCAGCTTATTCTTCTTCTTGGGTTTTTGTGGGATCCATCCTTTTTTTTTTTATTATTTCAATCAAAAATATTAAAACGTTTACAGAACAGTTTGGCATGCAATCACAAAAGAAAATACATCTTAATTTTTCTTAAATTTATTTGGTGTAAATGATTGATATCATACTCAAAAATAGTTGGTAAATTTTAAAAAAGGCTTTTAAATCAAGCTAACAACAATCACAACAAAAACCCTCCGGTTTTATATTTTACTGAGTTATTTTTAAATACTGAATTAAAGTCTTACGTCTGACATGTATTTGTAGTAAATATTCTTAATGTCCTATTCAAACTAGCACATAAATTGTAAATAAACGTTTTTAAAAAAAGCTTAAAAAAAAAAAAAAAAAAAGGTTCTATCAGCGACAAGCAGCTGTGATTACCGATAAGAATGGTTGGTTATCAATGGGGCTGATAACCATAGTGAGAGAGAATTGCTGTCAAGCTGAGTCAGAATTTTTTTTTTCCAGTGGCCCTAGTCCTCTTCCGTACATTTCACCTTCGCTGTCATAGCCATTAAATTAATTGAATAGAGATAAACGGAGACCTCAGCTGGGTACAGACGTCGATTGCCTTTTAATTAATCGTTTTAGGCACCAGCTTATCTAATTTGCTATCTCTATTACTATCATTTTTTTATGTATTTAGCAGTTGTCAGTGTCGCTTGCTAACTGCGTTATTTTTGACGGTTACTTCACATTATTTTATTGAAACGTAAGGGCAAAATGGCTGACGAAACTATTACTACTGTTAGTCTCGCAAAATGGCGTAGAACAAAGACCTAGGCCCCTGGAGGCTTTGTTGATTTTTTGTGTGGACTTTGTACGTACTTTCACAGTAATGAATCCACATTTTCTTTGGCTAGTTTCACCAAACATTGTTTTAACACCTAATACTAGAGGTGTGCCGATCATAATCGGCCGTTTTCCGTGAAAAAGTGTATGATCGGTGATCGCCGATCACGGTCTCTTGTTGCCGATCACACAAACCGATCACCTGCATCTCATTTCGCAGCCTGCCTGTACAGCTGGTCTCCTCTTTCCAGCAACAAATCCTATAACGCACTTAGTGAATGGGGAAGTTTGCGTGTTGCGGCGGAAAATTGAAGCACGTGTCAAAATGCATCAACACGACGAATCTAATGTGGCATAAAAACAATGCCATACCTGACGGAGTCACTCGCTTCGGATGTTATCATTCCATAGAATGGCCATAATCAGTGGTTACGGTAATCCAAATTCACCTGTCCCGCTGTTCCTGTCCATGGCTGCCACAGCAACAAGTCTAACACGGAAACAGAGACTGGCAATGCTTTTGTTGAATAAATTTAATAAACTGTTTATTGTAACTTCTTGTCAAAGTATTATATTTTCATAGTTTGGCATGTCATTATTCTCGTTTTTCCTCTTGTAGCAATAAACGGGGCTTCTCCAGCAGACATGAAATAATTATATCTTGCAATATAATTTTTAAAGTTTTTAAAGTGCTACAGTCAAATACTTTATCTTACTGGTGTGATGTTGCAGAAATATTTAGGGATATGCATAAAAAATATATTTCATCGTTGATGTTCACAAATATAAAGTCGCGAGGCGCCATCTGGTGGACAATGCGCAGTGCATGCAAAATTGTTGTACTGGACAGCTAAAGTTTTTTGTCTCAATTCAAATTCAGAGTAGACGAACTTTTACTTTCATATAAATACATAAGCAAACCTTCATGTAACTTTTCAATTAAAATAACCATGTTTATTAATACAAAATACCGGGATGTTAACAGTAACATGTATAAAATGTAAACTAAGTATGTTCAAATTTGAATAAACAATAGATCATACATGGAATAAATCTAAGAGTCTGATGTTTCTCTGAAAACTACTTCGTTAAATGTACAATCAATTTACTGAAGTAAGAGTAGCAATAATACTCAAAAGACAAAAATTCAGTGCAGTAAAAATAGTCTTGTTAGTGTCTCTTTTCCCAAAAGGTTATTCAAGTAAATGTTAGCAGTGCTATATAACTACATTCTTTTAACAGGCAGAAGTTTTAATGCTTATAAAACAGTTAAATCAAACAGTTACTCAAATCACTACAAAACCTCTGGAACACAGAGGTATTAAGAAGCACAGTATTAAGAAGCAAACAACTGGCAGCGACAGAAAATATCTGTGTCTTGATCCATTGCTGCAGACAACATCGGCTGTTAAGCTTCCGTCTTGGACCGTGATTTGGTTTTCAGAGCATCTGTTTGAGAAAAAAAGAAAAACATTTTAGTCTTCTATTACCAAATTTATACATACTTGTTCTGCCTTTAATGAACTGGCACTTTTAGAGTAAAACGTCCATGTTTTGCATTGTTTGATTTCAATCAGTGTTGATTGATTCTGGGATCACTGCCTTGCATATTTTAGATGTCTCTGTTCCAGAACACCCGATTCAAATTAATGCAGGATTTCCTCTGCATGCAATGTGCTACACCTGAAAGTCAGGTGTGTGGCAGAAGGGAAACGCCTAAAACATGCAGGGCAAACAAAGCTCCGGTTCTAACTGGCAACCCACTGATAACGGGACAAACTCCGACTTCCTGAGCCACCGGTGCCCACGTTATTCCCAATATTCTTACATAAAATTTTAATTGAAATAAAGTTTTAAACCCCATTTTAAGTCGGGATGTTTCAGTTCATTTTGAGGAAGATTGGGGCATGTGGAATGAAATGAAGATCTGAAAGGTCCTGTTATCTTACTTTGTCCACAGAGTGCAGGTCACTCCATCTGGGGAAAAGGAGCCTGGCTGACAAGCTTCACACACTGTATCATGTCTGCTGGTTCCTGTTAAAACACAAACAGTTTAACACAGAAACACACCAACATTCACAAATGGTTTTAAGTCCACGAATGAATTCAGACTCACCAGGCTGCTTTATTCTCTCTCCAGGCTTACAGACTGAATGCTTCTCTGCTGTGCTGCATCCTGTACCATCGATTAAACTTTTGCAGAAAAACCCACTTAGAACATCACAAACCGTATCCGATGTTGATGTACACTTCTGCTTCGCGAAGAGACCAAGCTCTAGAAAATAAAAGCACTTGTTAACACCATTTAAATTGTTATCAAATGTCCCGTCTTTTCAGTTTCCCTGATTGCACCTCGGCCACAGGTGGAGCAGGAGAGACACCTCTTCAGTCCGTTTTGTTGGTTCATGTAGGTTCCCGTCTGACAGGGGACGCAGTGTGTTCCTGACTCAGCCGTGCAGTCCCTGCCAACCACGGTTCCTGTAACAGTACAGCAGGATAATTGTTTCATTAGAAATAGATCTTCATCAGCTCAGGTACAACAAGGCTTCTTTATAGCTAAGATTCCAAATAAAGTTAAAAAGAGACTGTTTGAAATGGGGTCATACGGAGAACCTGTCCTAGCTAGTCAACACATTTCCTGCAGCAGACAACAGATTAACATCTCTTGGGAAGTCAGCTATTTTTGTCTGAGAAAACATTGTGGATGATTTTATTGTTTATAAGGGTCAAAGAGGAGAAAGAACATTCTTTTCGAAGACCTTGTAGTGCTGCTGCTTTGTTTATTCTGTCTCTTTTCATGGCATGCTGATCAGTTCTGGTGCTTCAAATTTCTTTAAATAGTTTTTTTTTTCTTTCCACTGTGTGGATCCTAAGCAGAGGGGGTAGAAATTAATTACTTTTCCTAAGTTAATTGAGTAGCATTTTGGAAAATATTTTCTTCTAAGTAGTTTTACTGCACTACATTTTTTTTTACTTTCACTTGAGTAATACTCTACCTGCTATGTGTAATTTCACTGAATGAAGAACAAACATGTTTTCTCCAAAACCTCAACAGATACAGACACACAGCTGCAGTTTGTCAAAATGAGAATAATTATTTTACTACAAGCTTTGTTGTTCCGATCTTCATATCTGTCTGAATCTGATGAGACTTTTGAAGGTGAAGATACAGTAACTTATATATTGTTGGTGGTTATATTGATAAAATAATCATTTGGAAAAGGTTTATTTTCTGGTATGATTTCTTGTTTTGTAATATATATTTCAATGTATTTTGTAGTGTATATGTATATATTTTAGTCTTTAAAATACTAACTTTTCCATATAATGTTACGTTGTTTGTCCGCCTGACATAATTTAAAAATATTAAATTCTTTTAATATTTTAAAATAATTTATCCCCAAATTATTAAATTTAAACATCTACTTACATCCCCAACTCAACTTTATGCCAAATATTTTTTTTTAACTCTTGTCATTCCATGGATAATTATTATTTATGTACAAATATATAAGTAGTGCTACTCTTAAATTCAGTTTTGGGTGGGCTACACCTCTGATCTTATGATATAAAGCACATGTGTCAAACTCAAGGCCAGTGGGCCAAATCTGGCCCGCCACACAAATGTGGCCCTCTAGATTCCAGACTAAACACCAAGTGTGATTAAATATTATGCTATCAATCAAATCAATGCAGTGTTTATCTACTGCCAAATTATGTTAACCAGTCCCTCCAGTTTCTTGAGAATTATTATGGAAATTCACGATAATTTGTGAATTTTTGTGCTAAAACATAATTGGGAGATTATTGCAGATTTTTCTCAAAAATTGTCAAAAAAAAACTTTCTTACTTGTAATAAACAGCTGCCTCAGTTTTAGTAGATGTCAGATCTATACAGTGAGTAATACAAAATTGCATTTACCATCAAAAATAAGTGCAAATATTTCCAAATTAGTATGACAAACACTTTGATTTTTATTTGCAAACATCACAAAAAAGTATCACAAAATAGTAGAGGGACTGAAAAATTGTTCAATAATATTTTATTTTAAGGATTCATTGATATTTTAACCGTTTGTTTACATCCATCCATCCATCCATTTTCTTTACACCCTTATAAGGGTCAAAGAAAATGGCCCTTATAAGGGCCTTAGAGGGTCTCCACTAAGGGAGGGTTGCTGCTGCCTCTCCAGCTAACGTTCCGGGAGAGAGGCGGGGTCACCCTGGACAGGTCGCCAGTCTGTCGCAGGGCAACATTCTGGTACAGCTGGCCCTTTAAGAGCATCCATGATCTCATGATCGTGATTTGGCCCCAAACCAAAACGAGTTCGACACCCCTGGTATAAAGCATTGCGTGTTTTAAAATGCTGACGTTATTTTTATTTCGAATGTCTCATCCTATCGCTTTAACATTGACGCTCTGTCCTAGTTTTTCTTGCTTAAGTTTGCCAAGGCAACGTTCAACGTTCAACATAAAATGCTGAGCGTTTTGTTCAACGGAAATATGTAAACCACACAAAATGGCTCCAGTTTCGGTTTGCCTTTTGTTTGCTTTTTGTTCTCTACCTTCTTGGCACATCGGGCAACACTGTCCGTCGCTGGTTGGGTATTCTTTTTCTCGACAGGCTGATGAAACTGGTTCAAACAAGGCAACACCGACTATAAAAGAATGTCGCAGGGGAAAGAAAGATTGCATTGAGTGACTTCTTCATCGTCAGATCCGTTCAAATGTCTAATCGGACACAATCAGACTCACCTAACATGACCAAAATGGAAATCATGTTACATCATGCACCGCTGATTTATATGTTTCTGGTGAAATTTCTTGGCGTTCTCTTTGAGTTGGTTTTAGAAATCCGACATAAAACTAACCCGTCAAACCTAGGAAAAGAAAAACAGCTAGTTGCCAGATTTGTCTGGAAAACCTCCATACTGGCCCCTTACTGACATGTGGCCAGTTTTCTATTTGACCCCTTTCCTTTTCTTGTTTCCATCTTCACATCTGCTTCCATCCAACAAAGTTTCATTTAAAGTCTAAGATGAAGACGTTGATCCAAATGGAACATTTATCAGATTATAAAACCATCCAAAAATAGAAATTCATGAAAATATATAGAACAGTTCACTAAATGCCACACAACCACATGAGCAGCATTATCTCTGAGTTTAGCTTGTTTGCTATCTTAATAGGTTTTTATCAGAGATGTGACAGTTTATGGTTTGAGATTTGGTTCTGAGTTAACATCTACTTACATCCCCACACCTACCCTTCTGCTTCCTGAGTGAAACACATTTCTTTTTGTTTTCTTCACTTTATTGCCAACCAAAATTAGGCAGTTTACACAAACACTTTAATCTTCAGGATGTGAGTGTGGTGGTTACACATTATTATTCATATATAATCCAAAATTTTCCATTTGCCATCACACACAGGGTGCAGCAAGACAGGTAACCCAAACCAAGAGATTGGAAAATAACAGAAAGGTCTGGGCATGCAGTTGTGGTTGAGCAGTTTGATTGTACATACATGCTTGATTCTTTCATTCTTTCTTTCTTTCTTTCTTTCTTTCTTTCTTTCTTTCTTTCTTTCTTTCTTTCCTTTTTTCTTTCTTTCTTTCTTTCTTTCTTTTTCTTTCTTTCTTTCTTTCTTTCTTTCTTTCTTTCTTTCTTTCTTTCTTTCTTTCTTTCTTTCTTTCTTTCTTTCTTTCTTTTTTGGCATTCAGTGATCCAAATTTGGTGGTTGGGCTTCATCCAGCTGCCACTGGAATGTACATGCATATTGTACTTATGAACAAAGGACTCTGATACATGTCCTTTGTTCATAAGTACAATATGCAGAGAACACATCAAATGGCAGGATCAAATGGAATGCTAAGAATGGTCCCAAACATTGTGTATCTGAGGATAGTGCCAGTACACGTGGGTCTGATCACAACATTTATCAGGAGAGAACATTTCTACATGCAGCAGAAACTATGCACTGCATGCTTTGACTTGACAGGCTGCTCTCCTTTAATCACATGCTGCAGCTCTAAAACCTAGTGAGAGTGTTACATGTTTGCTGTTATGCTGCTTCTCCTCAGCCGTTGTAGATGACATTCAGTACCCTGCATACACTCGACGAGATACAAAAGAGCAAACCCACAACACAAATAAGAGAACACTTTTATTTATCATTTACCAATGCAACCCGGTGGCTTGAGACAGATGTGCTACAAGTTGTGAATGCCACAGTGGCATCTGTGACCTATAACAGAACAGTCCAAGGGTGATGTTTGTTCAGAGGAGCGTGAGACAAGCTGAGACAAAGTGAACATTCCTCAAACAAGATAAGAGCACGTTGAACAAATTCTGGAAATCAGTGCAATAAATGGTTTATTGGTCGGCAAGGCAAAACAGTCGCAGCTGAAGAGTTAAGACGTGTGAGGTCACACCCTGAACAGACAAATTAAAGAGAACACACGGTCCCTGCCAATCTTAGCAGATCTGGGAAGAATACGGAAGCCTGCATACTGACTGCAATCATCTCTGTTGGATCAACCAGTAAACATCTTCACCTGTTACATAAGACAAGTCATGGAAAGAGGAAGAGTTGACAGGATTTTGTGACCTTAAAGTCGCAGTTATAGAATGTAATTTTTATAAAGAATATGTTTGTTTTTTTTTACTTATTAACAGCTGATATGTTATGAGACAGTTTGTGAAAAGATTGATGCCCGCCACCTCCTCCCTGAGCTACTATTGCTGTCTGGAAAAATGCAGCACGTCTGACCAAAAACAACCAATCACAGCCAGGAGGAGTCTTAGTGCTGTCAGTCAATCTCCTGTATACAATGCTAAATGTGCTAATGGTGGAGAAACAACTTACCGTCAGGGCAGCCATAAAATTTCTTTACTCTTAAATAAACAAAAAAAAAATAAAAAAATTAAAAAATGTTATACAAGCAAATTTATATGGAGTTTTGTCATTTTACAGAAAAGGGCAACTTATTTATTTTTCAGTCCAGATACATCTGTATTTATTTCTAAGATTGACTAAGTACAAAGATACTCATCTGTCTGTTTCTAAGCCTTTCTGATTGTGAATATCCTGAAAAGAAATTTAGCTTTGAAATATATTTATGTTTTCCTTCTCGGTCTCTGTGATAACCGTGTTATCATCAGGATATGGGCCCTATCTGTTATATGGGTCAAAAGCATAAACACACAGAATGATGACTTCAACCAAAGCGTTTCCCTGCAACACAATGTAGACAGCAAGGGGTAATTTCATCCCTCCTTACTTTTAAAAGTCAAAAATTGATATTTAAAGTTATTTCAAATGAATAACCTTTTATCAAAAATGTGAATTTACAATCTATATTAGAGTAGGAGAATTTAAATAAATACATCCTTACTGTTATTCATAGCATCAGTAGTAAAGAAAAAAATAAATGCTCTCCGTTGTGAATTAGAAAACAAACAAGGTCTTGTCCTGGTTAGAAATGAAAAAAATAAAAAATAAAAATAGAGCCCAAATAGCAGCTTTGTCGTTTTTCCATCCTAAGTGTTCCTCAGATTCTATCAGGACAGTGAGGTCTGCAGCTCTGCATTGCTGATTCCTGTGATTGCTTCCCGTTCCTTAATGGCCAGACATATAAACTCTGTAATCTGTTGTCAAAGACCCATGCAGTAAACAAACATATGTCGCATCAGCGCTGACATCTGACTAAGAAAAGGATGTAGAAAGACGGTTGAAAACGCAGAACGCTCCGAAGGGGGAGATGCTTAAATGGCAACCCAGCAGTGACGTTGTAAAGAAAAAAAAAAGAAAAGAAAAGAAAGCAAACAGGGTGCGGCAGAAAGGATATTTAATCATGAGAATTATGAGTTTCCTTGGAACATAGTGCTATTTTATAGCTCAATCAAGTGACTGTTACCTTCAATTCAGTGCTTCATTTGTGAATAAAACTGGAACGCAAATAGCGGTATGATACAAAGGGTTAACTGAGACCAACACGGATATTGGAAAGTAAACGCAACACACGTAGGCGCTCAAGTGTGAAAATACCAATTCATACTAATATGTTACTTTGAAAGGCTTTATGTGTCATTTATAGGTGTGTTAAGTGCGTCGAAGGCGTCTTACCTATCTATTTCCGCACTGTGACGAGCTCTTTAGAAGTTGTTGGAGCTATTTTTTCTTTTTTTCTTTATCCATTTGAATTTTGTTACTTTATTTTTAAATTTCTTTTCTTTGTATTATTTACAGAGTTTATTTGTTAGTCCATGGGCCAGAGGCCAAAATTTGACATTTTTGTCCATCAGAGTGGCAAAGTCTATCAATATTTTTTGAAAAGATACATGTCTCTAGTTAATATTTTGGTATGATAGCCCTTCCAAAATGGTGGCTGAGTCATAGTTATTAGTTTATGAAGTAAGCAACCCCTGTGGAAAAATTCTGTATTTTGAGACTGGTGTATCTCTGGTTTAGGGTCATGGTATGGGCATTTGTCAAAGGTCTATAATGCAATATTTGGTATCATCTTATAGGGGACACTCTTGGCTTTCATTTGAATCAGGTTTTGGGTCTCTCTAACCAACACAGAGGTCATCAGAGGTTGTTAAACCAAAAATAATACACATTTTTCCACACCTTTTGACCAAACTAGATACATTTCTTTCATCCCAGTGGTATCCAGGGACATCAGGGACACAAGAGTTAATGACTAAAATACTCAACAGACTCTAAGGAGTCATAAAATGTATGATATGCCTACACTGTCTCGCTATGGGAGGCGATTATGAGCTGTAATTTGAAGTTACAGACTTGGGCTATAACCTTAACTGGTGTGTATGTTGGGGGTTTGGTGGGGGTTTGTTTAGCATGTCACTTTTGTCTAGTTTGTTAGTTATAAAAAAGTTAATCAGTAATAGTAGAAATGTACACTTACATAGACTTTAGGATGCTGTATTAACCTATTTATCAGATTTTGTGAGTTTTTCCATCATGGGCTACACAATAGTAGCCCATGATGGCCACATAGAGACATAGCAGAATGAGGGAGGATACCACCCTCATTAAATGACAAATTCTGAGGTAAAAATATAAAAAAAGATTATTTTCAGATGCTTAACCTACTATTGACAGCATAATTCAGATTATTGTATTGCATTTCTGCCAACAGATAAGCTGAGCTATAATCCACATCCAGCATTCTTACGTAGGTATAAAGTAATATCAGTATGCTTATTATAATAAGTCTTGCCATCACCTTTTAGTTTTTGAACAACTTTCATTCCACCAATGATCCATGCAGACTATTATTCAACATCAACTGATTCTTCCGACTGTCTTGCAAGAGGACACTTGTTAGAGTTATTATGAACATGAGAAAAGGCCATTGGTCTAGTGGATGACCAAAGACTTCTTAAATCTGAAGGTCTCTTCTTTGTTAAACTATTATGATACACTCAAAAATATTTCAATCTGTCTTCTTTCCTTTTATTAGATAGCTAAAACAGTGGCGTAAAAGAGTTACCCCACTATTTTTGAAGCTTAGGAATGTTTTTATTGTGTCAACGAATGTGGTTGTTGGTAATACAATGAATCTGGTGAAAAGACCGACTATGTCTGACTGAGGCTGACTTAGAGCGTTTACCCAGCTTTTCTCCATAAGTTCTACAAAGGAATATCTGTCCATCTCTATCCTAGACTTCTGTAGGCTATAATGTCTCACACTTTCTGTGGGCTCATTGTCTGTCATGTTCCTAAAGGTGTCTGCTGTACCAGCCTGCCTCTAACTGGTTTGGCCTCAGTCCAATAGACTAGGACCTGACAAGGAACAAAGGACACAGGTGGGTTTAAATACACAGGGAGAGTAATCAAGGAAAAAGACACACCTGGGAAATAATCAAGGGGGACGAGACAGGACACCACATAGAATTAAAAGGAACAGAAC
>NW_006800194.1:223611-232665 GCF_000485575.1 Poecilia formosa | reverse complement strand
CTTATTATAATAAGTCTTGCCATCACCTTTTAGTTTTTGAACAACTTTCATTTCACCAATGATCCATTGAGACTATTATTCAACATCAACTGATTCTTCCAACTCTCTTGCAAGAGGAAACATGCTAGAGTTATTATGAACATGAGAAAAGGCCATTGATCTAGCGGATGACCAAAGACTTTTTAAATATGAAGGTCTCTTCTTTGTTAAACTATTATGATACACTCAAAAATATTTCAATCTGTTTTCTTTCCTTTTGTTAGATAGCAAAAACAGTGGTGTAAAAGAGTGAGCCCAGTATTTTTGAAGCTTAGGAATGTTTTTATTGTGTCATGGAATGTGGTTGTTAGTAATTATTTTTCTAAATGACCTGTTCTGAACTTTTTATAAGCTTCCTATCCAGCATGATGAGCTTACAGCAAATCACTGACTGTTTAGTTATACAATGAATCCGGTGGAAAGACCGACTATGTCTGACTGAGGCTGACTTAGAGGGTTTACCCAGCTTTTCTCCATAAGTTCTACAAAGGAATATCTGTCCATCTCTAGCCTAGACTTCTGTAGGCTATAATGTCTCACACTTTCTGTGGGCTCATTGTCTGTCATGTTCCTAAAGGTGTCTGCTGGTGACGGACTGCTGCTTTCCCATCATCATGTGAATGACTGAATGTTGTGGGAAGCATGACTCTGGACTTGATAAAGTGCTTTACAAGTACAAGTGCCAGTAGCTGTCCTTGTATAGCACCCCATTATACAAGTACAGGTCATAATGTTAGGTGGAAAAAATGTAGCAATAGTTTCCCTTAGAACTGAGTCTCTCAGGGTCTACTGCCCTGCATGTTTTACGCGTTTCCCTTCTGCCACACACCTGACTTTCAGGTGTAGCGCATTGCATGCAGAGGAAATCATGCATTAATTTGAATCGGGTGTTCTGGAACAGAGACATCTAAAATATGCAAGGCAGTGATCCCAGAATCAAGCAACACTGATTGAAATCAAACAATGCAAAACATGGACGTTTACTCTAAAAGTGCCAGTTCATTAAAGGCAGAACAAGTATGTGTAAATTTGGTAATAGAAGACTAAAATGTTTTTCTTTTTTTTCTCAAACAGATGCTCTGAAAACCAAATCATGGTCCAAGTCGGAAGCTTAACAGCCGATGTTGTCTGCAGCAATGGATCAAAACACAGATATTTTCTGTCGCTGCCAGTGGTTTGCTTCTTAATAGTGTGCTTCTTAATACCTCTGCTTTCCAGAGGTTTTGTAGTGATTTGAATAACAGTTTAACTGTTTGTTAACCATTAAAACTTCTGCCTGTTAAAAGAAGGTAGTTATATATGTTCAAAAATAAGTAGTAATCGTTACATTTACTTGAATAACCTTTTGGGAAAAGAGGCACAAAAAAGACTATTTTTACTGCACTGTATTTTTTTCTTTTAAGTATTATTGCTACTCTTACTTCAGTAAATTGATTGTACATTTAATGAAGTAGTTTTCAGAGAAACATCAGACTCTTAGATTTATTCCATGTATGATCTATTGTTTATTCAAATTTGAACATACTTAGTTTACATTTTATACATGGTTACTGTTAACATCTCTGTATTTTGTATTAATAAACATGGTTATTTTAATTGAAAAGTTACATAAAGGTTTGTTTATGTATTTATATGAAAGTAAAAGTTCGTCTACTCTGAATTTGAATTGAGACAAAAAAAACTTTAGCTGTCCAGTACAACAATTTTGCATGCACTGCGCATTGTCCACCAGATGGCGCCTCGTGACTTTATATTTGTGAACATCAACGATGAAATATATTTTTTATGCATATCCCTAAATATTTCTGCAACATCACACCAGTAAGATAAAGTATTTGACTGTAGCACTTTAAAAACTTTAAAAATTATATTGCAGGATATAATTATTTCATGTCTGCTGGAGAAACCCCGTTTATTGCTACAAGAGGAATAAAATGGAGAAAAATTACATGTCAAACCATAAAAATATAATACTTTGACAAGACATTACAATAAACAGTTTATTAAATTTATTCAACAACAGCATTGGCAGTCTCTGTTTCCGTGTTAGACTTGTTGCTGTGGCAGCCATGGACAGGAACAGCGGGACAGGTGAATTTGGATTACCGTAACCATAGTGAGAGGGAAGAAGTGCTGTCAAGCTGAGTCAGACGGTGTTTAAACTGCAAAGAAGGTTTGCTTTCAAAATAAAAGTGCTACCATATCACTGCCATAAATATAAACAGCATTAGTCCTATTTTGAAAATCTAATACGGAAATAACAACGCTAATTAAGTTCCTTTGACTAAAAACTCCGTCATCGAAGCCTTAATGATTCTGAAACAACAGAAAACTTTAAAGTAGCTTTACTAGTTTAATTCAGTCTAAGCATCACCTCCAGCCTCGGTATGTAAAACCTTCTATTCTGAAGTGAGAAGAAGTTCGGGACAGCAAAGTTTGGACGTGTCCTGTTAACGTTGGTCTGCTTGGAAGTTAAACCAAACTCTTAACGATGCATATGCTGGCGTCAAACGGATCCATCATGGACCTGAACTCCGAGTGGGTGAAAGTTAAAGCTCACTACCGTGGGTGAGTGATTCTCCGTGGGATGCACCCGGAAAGCTGTCATTATTTATCCGAGCCGAGGTGGCGGGGGGAAGCACCGAGATTGTTATGGGTCAAACTGTACCCTCGTCATCTTTGGCTCACGCTCAGTGCTTCCGCCGCACACCTTACCGGCGGGACTCTCTCAGCTGTACAGAGGAAAACTAGTTCCAGCTTGGAGAATGGTTGCACAAATGTCTGAAACTCGCAATTCTTTGTTTAGCACGTATGTCAGAAGGTAATTGTGTCGTATTTGTTTTCTTGAGGTGCGCTCACGGCCCATTATGCCAAGGCTTTTTGGTCTAAACCATAAAGGTCAGATGAAGTTGAGTGTGACGCAATTTTGTAATCAGAAAAAGTTCAACACAAGGCAAAGAAATATTCTCCTGCATCGGTGTTCATTTTGGCTGATGGAAGAGGGTCTTCTCATACAGCTGAGGCCAAAATGATTCCTACCCCCAACACAGCTATAGATTCAAAATTATTTTTAATTCAGTCAAGAAGATTGCTTTTGATAGAAAATGACCCATGGAAACTGCCTGAAGATGAGACAATTTACAGGAGATGTCATTGTTTATTTACATAAAAAAGGCATGTCAAAATCTATTCATACCCCTTCTCAATAACCAAAAGAAAACTCTTTTACTAACTTGAGATCAATGCAACATAATTGCTGACGGTTTGCATGGTTCCACATCTTTTTTTTTCATTGCTGTTCATCTTTAGGGAGAGTTTGCACCTAAAGCCTCCTGGGCATAACCCTAATCTTTAGCTTCCTCAAATTCAAAAATACTTTATTGATCTCTAAAAGAAATTACTTCTTTTTTTTGTTTGTTTTACTACAGATTTTGTATCAGATTTAAGTCAGTACTCTGGCTGGGCCATGCCAAAACATTATTATTTAATACAGTTATTCCAGGCAACATTCAACAAATAATCTTTTGATGAATGACTTGTAATAGTTCTCTTCTTCTGTCTATTACTGTATGCATTTTTTTCTCCTCTAGAAACAGTGACAGGTGGTAGTCTACCTTTAAATTAAAAATACATTCATCTTCTATTCTTTTTCCTGAAGGTAATTCCTGAAAACTGAGCTCTAAATCATTTCCAGGCATGGATGGATGTCACTCGGTGTTAAAGCGCTTTAGTATCACTTCAGTACAGTAGATTTTGGGAATACATGTTGCCTGAAAACACAAACTGACAACCTGGTTTATTTCCTCATGAATTCTCCTCATCTTCTGGTAAATCACAACTAGCCATCATAAACTCAACTTCCCCTGAACAGGAAAAAAGGAATGATATTGTGGATAGGCTCATGTCACCATATTCAATCCTTCAACCACAATAAACACTAAGTAGATAAAAAGTTGTTGGCGCTCTGAATATACCACTGAACAGGTTCTGAGCTGATAGATATGGGCTGTAAAAGCATCTCATAATGTGGAGATGCTTCATTTGTGCGTGTTACACATCTACCTGCTGTATTCACATGTAAATGAAAGCACTCTTTAGCTCTGCAAATGTTATTAAAGGGCGTTAAACCGATCAGTCTCGGAGGGGCTCTGTTCTCTTGGATTCTGAACCTGATCTACCAGAGTGGCTCTTGTGTCTGTGTAAGAATGGAGAGCTGCTTATTGTTGTTCAGGATGCAGAAGTCTTAATGAAGAAAACACACAAGAGGTCCCACCAGCATGTGTCCCTGTGGACCTGTGTGTGTGTGTGTGTGTACTGTTTGACACTTGACAACGTGGTTTCTTTAAACCACATGTTGTAAAAGAAACTCGGTATTTTTTCTGTTCTTAGAAGTCAGTCAATTTTCTTCCTGTGGTCCCTCTGCTTCAAGGTTCGAACTCCAACAACTCGTCCTCATCACATCCCCGTCACACCTACATATCTGCCTGCAGTGCAGTTAGTTAGAAAGCTAAATGCCGAAACATTGACCTCTCATTAGATGTCCAAGACAAATGGTAGAAATGAAAATGCGCAAAAGTTTCAGATCATTAAGAAGTGAGCACAAGCTTTTGCAAAGCTTGGGTTTTGTTGTTTAACATGTATTTTGGTGTTGAGCATTTTTAAAAAGGAAGATTGCCTTTTATATTAAAACAAGATTGTTGGTTTTGCACATAACGATTGAGTTCTAAAAAAAAATCTCTTTCTAACATCTTGTAGAACTAAAGCTCTGTTGAACTACAGCGGTCTGCTTCATCTGCACATTTAATTAGTTTTATTTACACTGAACTGATTTCAGACTGTAGTTTGTTGGCCAAAGTTGGTATACATTTTTATTTATTTATCTGTTTCATATTTTCTTTGATGCACTAAACATATTGTGTGATTTTGTGCTTGTATGTGAATATATTTTTTTACTCTAGTGACTGTTTATACAGGAAAGAAAGCAAAAAAGAACCCCTCTGTTTCGAAGGTACATATTTGGCCCAATCAAAGTAAAGAAGAAACAGAAAATATGGAATATCATCTGTGATATTGAGATATTTAAAAATACATATTGTGTTATAATTCTTTGCCAATATCGACCACCGTTGGTCTAAATGTGCCTGCATAATTCAATTCAACTCAATTAGGTTTATTTGATAGGGACTAATGCACATTAACATTGACAAACTGAATAACACAGCCTTATCATGCTTGTATCATGGTGCTTGTGTGCTAATTTGCAGCATTTGTCCCTAGATGGGCTTTTCTGAACAATATATCTGAAAGTTATTAGGAAGTCAAATGGTATTTGCATTTTAAAATGATAAAGCATGGTGTTGACAACATATGCAAAATCATAAATATAAAGCAAGAAAATGTAAAAAAAGAAACGTTTAAATATGGTTACATTTCTGTTTTTGATGTAGCCAGAGTTTAGTTTGTTTATTGAACATACTGAAACTGTATTTCCTTTATATTGGGAGATTGGCTGATAGATGTGAAACCAATCTTATCCTCCAATTTTTATCTACGTGCTAAAGGTCTGAAAATCAGCCACTTTTTAAAAGAGATCAGTGATTGGCCAGAAAATTGCAATGTGTGCACCTTTAATTCCAGTATCATTAAACTATTGATGTAAACATCATTAATCACACTGATGAGGCTGGCTGAGTCTTTAGACCTAAATCAAGTTTTCCAGAATAAATGACTGTTTTGTGATTCTGATTATTGTAGTGCCGTTTACTGTGACATTTATTTTAAAGGGACAGTATTATGTGTTTTCCAACTACATGGAATCATTTTATAGCACATTCAAGTAACTGTTGCCCTTAATTGTCAGTTGCACAGGAGCGCCACAGGGCACTGTACTCTCACCGTTCCCTTTCACTCTCTACACTTCAGACTTCCAGCACAAGTCCGACTTCTGTCATTTACAGAAATACTCAGATGACACTTCAGTTGTTGTCTATTTCAGAGATGGACAAGAGGCTCATGGACTGATTAATGTCATGGTGTGGGAACAATCCTCAATTTGAACGACAAACAAAAAAAGATTGGGGCAAAGAGTCTAAGGACTTGTTTGCTTTTTGTCTTTTTACATACGAATTTCGATGAATCAATCATTCAAATATTAATATAAAATCAGATGAGATACTTTATTCATCCCCCAAGGGGACAGGGGATCATTTGGTTTGTCCCAGCATAGTACATGTGCATGCCTAAGTTTTTATCAGGTTACATGTTTCCAAATATTGCATGTTCTTCAAAGAACTGCATGGTACTGTTCGATATGTAGCTTATGTTTTATTAATGTTTACTTTTTCAGTTTCTTCTCTAAAATTGAGTTTAACAGCAACACAACTTTTATGTACCTTGTAAATAGTGCAAAAGGAAAAAAATGAACAAATAAAAGCAACACCGTGGTATAGTTGCTGTTGTGCTGCCATTGTATGATTTTTCAACTGACTCAGTAAAGCCTCTTGAATGCTCCACCCAGAGTTGGGGTCTTACATCTTTATTTTGTGGGTCAGAAGCTGGAAGGTTTGTGAATCACTGTTATGGAGGACGTCTGGGTAAAGAGGACTTCAAGGCCTCCTCAGAATGTCCTTTCTTTAAATGCTGTTGTGTTTGTGATTTAGACATAATCTCCACCTGACGGTGCAGCCTGGAATGTTTGTGTTACTCGAAGGACATGTTCCCAGAAACGTCCAGCAGTTTCTGCTTTTAAAGTAACACCTAATGCATACTTATAGTAAATTCAGTCACAACTCAGCTGATCAGACCTGTGTGTGTGTGTATCGTTGTATAAACCACTAGAGGACCACTTTCACAATATTTACCAACAAAGGGAAGTGATTTGTGGAAAGTGACTTTTTCCTCACTTCTTTTGCAGTTCTACTGCACTCTACTAGTGAGGTTTAGAGGTATAATGTGAATAAAGTTTTGATTTGATAGGGTTAGGGATAGACTAGTAATGGTGAGGGTTATAGAAAATGCCTGCATTAGGCATAAATACAGTTACTAAAATGAATAGAGGTCAATATAAAGTCCACAGTTTGTATAGAAGTACAAGTCTGTGTGTGTGTGCGTGTGTGTGTGTGTGTGTGTGTGTAGGGGCTGTAGGTGATGTCGCCCAATAATGCTGAAGTTAATTCCATCGGTTTCCTATAATCCTCCTTTTTGATTCATGCTGAACACACTGACCCCTTCCTTTGTGACTCATGTCCAGATGAATCTCATCTTGGCCAAACAGAGTATTAGCCACATTGTTCCACTTCCTGGATTATTCTCTCTGCGTAAAGTTTTCCTAGAATTTACTGTTTTCTGCAGAGAATATTGCTGTAAAAACTAGAAGAGCACATATTTAGTGAAAAGCAGTATTTGTCGCACATTAGGCTAACATTGACTTTGGGAGCTTGTGAGTAGAAAACATGGATGAAGTTATGAGTCTGACGAGATGCTTACTGTCTGCTTCAGCTGTTAGCACAGAAGTAGCGAGAGAAGCAGAATGAGTCACAGGGCTGTTTTTAGTTAACATAGTGGGACTGTTTATATTTATTACTAAACACCTTTAGCTAAATACTTGTTCACATGCAGAGTTTGTGACATGTGCTGACATGATGAGCCTCCATAGCTGATCATCCAGGATCTGAGTTGTGCTATTCCTCACTACAAAACTCTAGAAATGACTTCATTGGGAAAAATATGTTGCTAGTCACTTAAACCTACAGGTTAAATTACATTAGCATACATTAAAGGATCCAGTGAAGCTAACTAGCTGGAAGTTGCCTCCTGTGGAAGGACAGTTGGTTGTTTCCACTGTGGTCACATGCTTGCTGAGGAGGAAGGCTAGCTCAGTGACTCAATGAAACTGGATTATTACTGAGTGGAATTAAATTAAATGTGGTTTAGGTGCTGACTTGGACCAAAAGCTTCCTGGTTACTGGTCATGGAGCGGGAAGTGATCTGTGTTATCAGGCTTCAGGCTACGCAGGCATTGTATCTACCTATGCTGCCCTCTGCTGTGGGTGTGTCATCTTAATTACCTCAGATTGTGGGATAAAGGTAAAGATTTGAATATATATTTAACCCCAATTACATGAACATTAATAACTAAACTGGACTTCTGATCATTTTATTGTATTTATTGTTGATCTTAACATTTTATTTTGCAGCTGTTGTGAATTAGCCATAAAATTCAGATTATCTCCATCTGTCCTTATCAAATAAACATTGAATAAAAAGTAAGTTTGTGTGAAGGTTACCCTTAAAAGAGGGAGAGTTTAATGTTCTTGTTGTTATATAATTATTAAACATTAAACCCCAGAAAACCCTAATGTTGAAGGACTGGAACTTCCAGTCCCTTGTTGTCCTGTAGATGGACATAAACATGAAACGCATTCATATTCTACATGCCGGGTCTGGGTGGTTAGAATAAAAAAAAGTGGATTTGAGAGAAAAAAAAATCAAACAGATTTGATAGAGTCCCATCAATGCTGGCAGAAAGTAGGAAGACTATGTATTTTTCCTTTAATACGGAAAGTTTACTTCTCTAGAAATATCTCCAGGCTTCAGTCATTGTTGCTGTTGGTCTTCATCAAGACAACATTTTAAAAACACGTAGACAAGTCTGTCTGCTGCAGTGTGGAACACGAACCCTGAAGAATGCAACTATGGGACTTCTTCAAGATGGGGGGCAGCGAATGGGGTGGGGTGTGGGGTGTTTACCCTGAAAAGCTTTGGCTTCCAGCAGCAGCACAAGTGTGATGGATGAGCATCTGAAGCAGAGGCAGAGAAGGGATGACAGAAAAGAGAGAAACTCTAGACTCTAGGAAGTTTGACAAGTTGTATCTGTCTGAAGAAACTGTTAAACTGTTACTGCTCAGACTTCGTATTAGGGGTGTCCAGGTGTGATATTGATATTGCAGCCTAGACTACTGGCTGTTACCAATACTGCTCTGGTCCAGTATCTGTACTAGGGCTGTGTAATAATAT
>NW_006800194.1:114564-222809 GCF_000485575.1 Poecilia formosa | reverse complement strand
TGTATCATTTGCTGAATATCGCAATATATATCGTGTCGTGAGCAGAATATCATGTATCGTATCGTGATTATTGTATCACTACAGCCCTAATCTGTACCTACTTTTATTACTTATTTTGTTTTGTGAAATTTTAGAAAAGGCTTGATCAAGCAATATTACTGAGAGAATAGTCAACATTATGTATGAAACAAACTGATCCATTTGTTATTAACCAATGTCTTAAATAAATTTAAAACCTAAATAGAATATTCTACAATTTAATAAGAAAAGTAGGGAAGACCCTGAAAAAGCCAGTCAGGTGCTTCTACATGATTGGAACAAAAAAAAAAAAGAAAACAAAACTTTTTGTCTATACTTCCAACTGTTTTAAACTTAAGAGTCCACAGCTCCAGTTTCACTGACTGTGCCCAAAACAATGCAATCTTTATTAAAACAATATCATAACCAAATTAAGGGTAAACAAATTAACATATAACTGCAGTCCTTAACGTGTGACTAACTCCTAAGTCAACTTTTTTTTTTGCTGATGAACTGCCTAATGAGTTGTTTTTGATTCTATCCTTATGTTTCTGCAGGATTTTTGATTTTTTTACATAAATTTGTTTAGTTCCCTTTGGCCAGTTTGGAGCTGGAGTAGCGAGTGTTGCCATGGTGAGCACTGATGATGGCATTACTCAGTGCTACAAAAAGTGTGATTTATTTGCTATGCGCAGTGTAAATGGGTCTCTTCTGCTCTGACTGTGGTTGAGGGTATAATAATAAAATGCTCTAATCTTTTATCATTTGTATTTTAACCAAAGATGAATGTTTTCATTTGAGCTGAGTATTATATTAGAAACAAGAACATATCTGACTTGATTAGCTCAGTACGATGAGCTTTGTTTATGGCGACAACCGAGGCGGTCTGTATCTGAATGAATTGGGAAACATTTGCTGTATCAGTAATGAAGCACCTTTAGTTGATCTCTGCAGTTATACCTTTAAGCCAGAGTGTGGTATTTACGTGCTCGATGGCGCTCTACATTCACCCAGGTGGGTGTTAAACGGTGAGGAGCAATGCCTGCAGAGAGGCTCGCTGTTTCTGCTCCACCTTGACAGAGTCCAACTGATATTTGCCATAAACACACCCAGAAAGCTGTCTGACACACTCGGGAGACCACTCGCTGCAGCTCAGACAGATTCCACTCTAGTGCTGGGTTTGTGTTCGGCTCTGTCTCCATGTGGACGTTGGATCAGCTGCATTGTTGAATGTCAATACAAGCTGCAGAACAATCCACAGTCAGTTCCCAACAGAACTCTGAGTGTGGATGTTGAAACTGAACATTTGCACCCTTATTTAGAAAAGTCCTTGGCTGATAAGGGTACATGAAGGCCACAACCGAGATGAAATTCAGACAACAGAGATGGTAAATGCATTGTTTATGACCTTTGAGTTCAACACTGTGCTCATTTTATAGCCTCAGTGCTTAAGAGAGGGTAAAGTCTTGGTTGCTGATTCGTAAACCGGAAAAGTGACTAACATATTTGTTGTCAGAAATGTGGTGTGTGTGTATGTGAGCTAGATCTAGTGGCTTGGAAGAATAAATATCATCCTATTTACTAGTTCAGCTAACCTTTTCTTTAAGTGGGATTGTGAGGGAACATTGTTAGTAGTCAGCATCTCACCTGTAATAAAGTCAGAACATGCCTCAGCAATGTTCTGACTGTCTCAGCACCACAATACATTAAAGATCTACTGCTGTTGCTGTATCAACCTTCCAGACCCCTCAGGTCTTCTGGTTCTGCTCTGATTTAATTTTCTTTTTTCTTTTTAGGCAGACCTGTGAAAACACAGTTGCAGTAATCAATGAGACTAAAGATAAATGCATGGAGGAGTTTCTCTGGATCTTGCTGGGAGCTAAAATCATACCAGTTTCTTCAATCAGTGAGGATTGAACAGCCTCAGTCCTCACTGATTGAGGCTGTTCAGTCCCAGTCCCCTGAGTTTCCTGTGGAAACAAACGAAACATAGCCAAGTTCTGCTGTCGTACGTCTTCAATTTGATTTCACTGAAGGTTTAAGTGATCGTCGTCGATCATGAGACTGTGAGAGCCATCATAGTTTGAAGCATGCAGCACTGGATCTTGATGTTATTTTTGCTGTATTTGTTTACATGCTTGATAAAAATGATAAACAGGACAGCTGTAATGAGTGGGCCTTTCTGAATACATCATTTCTCTGTAAGCCTGTTTGTGTGTCCTTGCCTTGTAAAAGCCTTGAGGAAGCAGCTGAAGCATTAAGCTTCATTGAGTCTTTGCCATATTTCACATTATCAAGGAGAAGTTTTGTCTGCATTGAGTAATAATGAAGGAATTTACCCTTTGGTTAGAATTATTGCGTTAAGATCCAGTCTTTAACATCTTCTGTTTGTGTGGTTTCAGGTTGATGTTGATCACTGACTTGGCTGCCACGGTAAGCTTCGTGGAGCTGTGTGAGGAAGTGAGAACAATGTGCAGCGTTGCTAAGCAACAGCCCATCACACTCAAGTGGATCGATGATGAAGGTGAATGGGCTTCATGGTCAGATTCCATATATCTGTTTGACTTCTGCTGAGTTTGTATATTCTCTTTTGAGTACTTCTGCAAACTGAAGTCGTCTTCCTGGGCTTCCTGGACCGGCCGTTTCACAAGTCATCACCATCACAGTGCACTTGGAAATTATTTTATGTCTTGCATCTAGAATTATACTAAACTTGTTGACCCATCACAAAAATAAGACTTCAGACTCAACTTGGACTCAGACTTCTGGTCTGAGACGCAAATCTTGGTACCAGTTTTATCTTAATCTAAAACTTGTTATTGATACTTAACAAGTTTTAAGTATTTGCTAAGTATTCATCTTTATTGTGTGTTACAGTTTAATCTATCATCTCCTGCCCCAGCCTACTCTGAATGTACCAGTTTCTCTCTGTGGATTACCTCAATTGCATGCCCCTGTCTTGCTGCCCTTAAAGCTCTCAGGTTCTCTCCAGTCCTCAGCCAGATCGTCTGCAGCCCTGCCTCAGCCTTCAAGCCAGCTGTTCTCTTTGTGATTTGCTTGCCTGCCTTTGGAAGATTAGGGACTGTTTTTGACCCTGCCTAAGTCGTTGCCCCTTAGTCGTTGGTTGTATGCCTGTTTGGATTGCTTTGTGTTGTATGACTCCTGCTCTCTGTCTGACTAGCCGTTTGAATTCTGGATTTTGTATTTAGTATTTGGATTCTGGAGTTTAGATCTGGATTAGATTCTGGATTTGTGTGGACCAAGTTACCCCTCATTTCCACTAGAGGAACTTTGAGTTTGTGTATTCTTCTCTGAGGACTCCCAGGATTCTTCAGAGTACCCTAAGGTGGAACAAAACAAAACAACACCATAACATGATGCTGCCACCCCTGTACTTCACAGTATTTTTCCTTCAAATGTGACCTGTTTGTGTTCACAGGAGACCCTTGCACTATTTCCTCTCAGATGGAGCTGGAGGAGGCTCTTAGGATTTACAGCAGAAGCAAGACATCTGGACTGCTGCTGCATGGTGAGTTCCTTCCTCAGCTGCTTTCAAACTGGACATTAAGACATTTTGTCTTGGAGCATCATAAAGATCTGGAGGCAAATTATCATTAAATCATAATTTCAAAACATCTGTTGCCAAAAAACTCCTCTTGTTTCTAACCATGTAATAACATCCAGACTGGGGATGTAAACAAATAATTGACTTACAATGAATTGTCAATAAATTGTTTATTGGGTTAAAATTAATTTCATTCAATTATTTGGAATCAGAATTTACATTGCTGTTTGGCTTATGCAGTTATTACTGATTATAACTAATCATTATTGATTAATAAAAATAAATTATTTAGTTTAAGTGGCACCTATCCTGCAGCCACTCCCACAGCATTATCTAACCATTAAAAAAAAAAAGTATATTTCTCATTTTTTGAAATGATCTTTCCCTTCTACTGGTGCCCAAAGGCCTATTTGTATTAAATTTGTGATTTTCCCCCCCTTCTTCTTTTGTTTTGTTAATCAAATAATCAAAAGTTTGTGGTCCAACCTGATCCTCAGTAGAAGACAGCCAAACACTTTAGACCAGCTCTTTATTGTCTCTAGCATGTTGCTATGAAATAAAATAACAGTGAAATAATTACTATTTACTGAAAACATTAAAAATAACAACTTATTCTTGAAATGTTCATTTGTATAAATATGTATTTTACGACACTTTAGTTGATTAATCTGTGGCACGTAAGGCCTTCCACACCTTACGCACTGGGTGGATCTAATCATGTTGTATTTACTGATGCGACATGTTTAGATGTTTCTTCCAGTTCTTCTACTTTCTTGGCAACTTTAGCCTTTCAATCAAAGCCTAATTTCTTCTATCACTTTCCAGGAAGAAAATCAGTATTTTTTTAAAGAACTTCCTGGATTTTCTTTCCAGGAAGAAAATCAGTATTGTTTTAAAGAACTGTAAGAGTATCAATAAATCTTGTCCTGGTCTGTAACTAATGTTTTCATTTTTATATTTGTTGCTGCCATTACATATAAGTCACTCTTGCTTTTTAGAACTTGAGTGCAAAATAAATCAGTAATGTGTTTGTTTGGAGTGTAACCTCTGAAACTCTTTTTGTCTCTTCTAGTTTTCCCCAGCGCTCCAGAGCAGCCAGGCATGCCCTGCCCTGGAGAAGACAGTAAGAGGATTCTTTAGCCCTCCTTTTCACATTTATTTCAACTTTGCACAGTTTTTTTCAGCTGCAGCTGAGAGGCAGCCAATCATAGAACTGTGTAAATGTCAGCAGTATGTGCTTGGGACTTGATCAGAGATAACATGCAGGTCATGCAGACTGTTCAGCTCCTAAAGCAAGTAACAAAGTGACCTAATATGTGGATATTGCCGGTTTTCCTTTGAACTTTCTCTGTAAGGTTCTATAATACTAAAAACTTTGGGTCATCTGACTTTACTCGTATATAAAATCCCAAGACTAAGACTGGAATATGCTCTGACCCATCATTTGAAGCTCCAACTATTCTGGAGACGAGGCTCAGTAGCAGGTTTATGTAAATTGACCGTTCTACCAGAACGTCGTTATTGAGGTCAGATACTGAATGACAGTGCCTGGCTCACAACCTTCAGTTGAATGCTTCCCAAAAGTGTTTTAATAAAAAGTTCAACACACTGCTATGCAGTTATTACTGATTATTATAGGAAGATTCCTCCACACTAAAGCCACTCATCATTGTCCTGATGGACCTTTTTCAGTTTCAGTGCTGAAACTGAAGGGACCGTCTACCGTCTCTCCACCAGAATGAAACGGCCCAGAATGTCTGGGTATCCCGAAGCATTAAGATTTTCTTTACCTGAACTAAACGCCTCGGCCCAACTCCTTACAAACAGCCTCATGTCATAATCCTCCTTCCAGCAAACTTCATACTTGACACGATGCAGTCGGGTGTGTGCTGTTCGTCTTGAAGCGGCCAAATCAAGATTCTCTATTAGAATCGCAGACAGAGACAGGATTTGTCAGAGAACATGTCTCCACTGCTCTGGAGTGCCTTGGCAGTGCAGAAACCATTTTATGAAGCTTTCTAATACATTTTCTTGAGGTATTGTGAAGGTGACATGACCTCTGGAGGACTGTATTGACTTTGTAGAGAGTTGGCAACCTCTGCGTCCTCTCAGCCCACTCTGATTCTATTCCTACTACTACTTGGTGGTTGACCTGTTGTTGTTCCCAGTCACCTCTGTGTTATGACACCACTAAGATTTGGCTGTGGCATATTTAGCAATGAGGAAAATTTAGCAAGATGATTTATTGGATTGGCAACATTTTATATTTTGCATTCATAGTACCAGCTTGGTACTATCAATCCTGGTATTAGAGTGATCCTAATCTTTCTTGATGTTAGTAGAAGCAGTAAGGAAGTCTGAGATCTTATTTCCACATTTCTGCTGTATGCTTGAGATCGTTTCAGCTGCAGCTGGGAGACGCCCCATGACTCTAGAAACAGCTAACAATCATGTTAGCATGAAAGTGACTGGGATGCCTGTCGCTTGTAGAGAGCTACTACTGGATTGGATCCATTTACACAGATACGTAAATATTGACCCAGAACAATCAGCCTCGGCTAAACCGTCTGCATCTATCTTTATGCAAGCAGAGAAATACAGCTCAGAGAAACACTGCAAACATTGATAATGAGTTTAAACATTGATAATGAGTTTAAACATTGTCTTTCACTTTGACTTTGATCAGTGCAAAAAGATATAAAAAAACTGTGTAAAATGTTGTGATTAACAATGTTTCCAGCCTTCAGGCTTACAGATCAAGCACTTCTAGGCCATCAGATTGGGGTCTTTGTATAGAGAGGATAGGTCTGCGTCCTGTTATCCTTGTAATGTTAGAACATAAACATGAATTTCTAAAATGTTGGAAGTAACCTAGTGTTTGTTTGATCAAGAACTGGTTTGTTCCAACAATGTCCTGAGGACTAGGCAATGAAATAACATTCTACGTAGAAGTTAAGCTAGTACTTAAATTATATTCAACACAATTTCCTTTGGACACTGCACTCGAAAATGACTTGGAGGAGCAAAGGGCATGCTGTAATTAAAAGCACCGGGTTTGGTCTCTGAGGGACATAAATGTGCTTATCCAATTTCATGGTGGCCTTCTTATCAATGTGATGTACATTCTGCAAGTTGAACAGTTGAACCTCAAACACCGGGATTCGCTGCAGTAACTGGCTTTCAAGATTACATTTTTAGAGAAGTTTAATTGCTAAGATCAGGGAAGCAAATATGGAATTTGCCATATTAACATTTGAAATGTTTTGGTTTGCTCCTACAAGAGGCAAATGTGAAACACCTGAATGAACAGTGAGCCTTGCAACTTCGTTGCGGGAACTCTGTGCATCTGGCTGTGTAGAAAGAGGAATGTAGTGACCTTGAACAACATGGTTGTTGGAGCCAGAAGAGCTCTGGTCTAATTTATCACACACACAACCAGCTTTCAGTAAACTGAAACAGAAATTATGAGATGAGCTGCAGATGCGTGGACAAAAATGGTCATAAGGAATGAACATATACAATTACAGATTGAATGAAGTTGTCGGAGCTCTTAGCTGACCCTTTTTGGTTCAGGAATATCAGGAGTATACCTGTGGATGGATGGACAAGTTGATACACAGCAATGTAGAATCAGTCCAGCTGTTGAACTGCGAGATTCACTGTTGCTATGTTCCTCCCCCACTTTGTTCTCACACTATTTGCTTCACTCCCTCGCTGTCTATTTGCTGTGCTAGCAACTTCCTACAGATTTTGAACCATACTCCTGGGTGTGTGTGTGTGTGTGTTTCTGTGTGTTGTATTTCATGGGGAACTGTCGGCTTTAGTGGAGACTTAACCTAGGTTTACTGGGTGAAGAGAAGAGTGTCGTTCTGTGGGTAGGTAATAAAGATTTTACTTTTATATTATCTGTGGCTCACTGCTGTGATTTTCTCTGTTATGCTTAATTTGGTTCCATACTTTGTTAATTAGTTGAATGAAGAGGTGAGGACAGGCTCGTCTTCTCAGGGAGGAGAATCAGGGTTCACAGGATGGAAAGATGAAGGAAGTCACAGCTGCTTATTTATTTTCACACGGTTTATTTTCAAGGCTAACTCAGATATTCTGAAACTATGCAGAACAAAAAAAACAAAAAAACAACGAACCCCAGATGTTTCCACAACTGGGTTTTATGCAGGGAATATTTTCAAGAAACTTGGTATTCTGAGTCTGGTATTCAGTTTTTCATTTTTATAAGCAATTTTCTACATAAATGAGTGATTTTATTTTTTTTATTGAAGTTAGCATTTAAATGTCTTAAAGACATTTAAAGTCTTTCAAATCCTTCCTTTTTGCATTCAAATCATTCAGCTGTGGTCGATGTAACGGTGAAATGAGATGCTTTAGTCTGAATTGTATCATTGTAGTTCCACAGGCCGCTAGTTTAGCCCTGTTCTAATGTGCGTCTGAGAGCAACTTGTCTTGGTACCGTCTCTTTAAAAGCGAATGAGATACTTCACAGCCCACCCCCACTCCAGGTCACAGAGCGTTCCACTCCACTATGGTCGGCCATTTTTACAGTTTGATGTCAGAGATACGATGGTCTCGTAGTGCAGAAACACCAATGAATGCGTGTGGATCAAGACAAAGAAAACAAAAACAAGGGCAAACTGTTATTGTAATAATGCAGTTAAAACACAATATGGTTCTGTCCTCAAGGAGCTAACAGCTAGCAGACAGAGCTAACATAAGCAGAAGGCATAATGCAGTTGCTATTAAAATAATGGCCAGGATGACTTAATATCACCAAATAAATTCAAGTCTAAAGTAAAGTCTGCCTTTTTAGTGTTATTCACAGCTTACTGATTTGCTGTGTCTGTTGTTTCCATAGACAGAAGGAACTGACCCTTCACTAGACAAAGTCCTTTGGGAAATCCTTGATATTGGTGGAGAACCTTTTCAAAGTTCCTGGTCAAATTTAGCTTTTCTTGGAAATGTCCCCACATTGGTGGGGAAGTCCTCTGTGTTTGCACAAAGCACTTCAAGGAAGAGAGCTTTAGCTATGTGATGCTGTGTGCATAGGTTAACGAATTGTGTGGCTTAATACACCAAACAATCAAACATCTCGACTCATCCACTTGCAGCGAAAAATTGCTGCGAGAAATGAATATGGATGGATTTGCAAAACTGGTTAGCTGGAGGTCCTTGAGCTTGTTGAGTAGTTCAGCAGCAATTACTGTGACATAATAGTTAAAAATAAAATAAAAAACAGAACAGACTGAAAACATATGACTCAATATATGCGTATTGTATGTCCATGTAACAGGGAAAGTCTCATCCAAACAAGAAACAAGTTCCAACCCTAAGAAGCGAAATAACAGAAGCAACAAACACCCAGCAAAACAGAAAGTGCAACATGGTCACAACGATACAAGCAGCCTTTCAAATTAAAGTATCGCCGCTCTACATGCAAAACTCACTCAATCAGCTGCCAAGGAAGGCAATAAATAAGTCTTATTTCAGGACGTCAAAAAATATAACTTCAGTTTTACTTTTTGCTGTTTTATGCTCATAGTTTGTGTTGAGAGTAAATTTTTCCACTTGGATCTTGCAATCCATTGTCCCTGTATCACACTGATGGGATTCCTGACTGTTTTGGGCTTTTGTTGTCTTATGGATATTCTTAATAAAACTGTGCCGCTGCATTACCTCACAATTCCCTTGTTGATAAAATGCATTGGAAGAAAAACAATTGCCAACTGCTATAAATAATAACAACTAGAGATGCACAAATATATCAACACTAACATCGATATCGGCTGATATTAGTCATTTTTTTAAAAAAATATCTGTATCGATCTGATAAATAAAACTAAATAAAATAAGTTTATCAATAACCAGTATTTATTTTCATCTTGTCGCTGTTTGTTTCAGGAGGGGAATAGGTTGGTCTGCAGTATGTGGTCATGTCAGTGACAGTGATGCAGCGCTGCATTGTGGGGTGTAGTGGTGAAGACCTCTGTGTGCTTGCTTTTTTTATTTATTTATTTTTTTCCTAAAGTGCCGAAAGATAATGATGAAATATTTAAGATATATACTATTTTAGTTGTCAGTTCTAGCCCCCTTCTGCCTCTCTCTGCTGTTGTGTCCTTTAGCCATCCTGCCTGCTGGCGGTCAGAGGACCCGGTAGCACCGGTGGAGTTTGTTGTCCAGTTTAAAACCCAAATCACTTCCGATTGGTTTAAAATAAAACCAACACCAACAAAAAGTGGACTCCTAGTGCCAAATGGCATCACCTCTGTTTTCTGTTATTTCAACAGTTAATAGTTATCTTTCAGTCTTTTAATATTTATGAACATTTGTTATTTAGTTGCTGAAATCAAATTGATCACAAGTAAAATTTTGGGTTTTGCTATTTATGTGGAATTAAGTCACTTTCTTTTTCAGAGATAGAAATATTTATTTAATGGGAATCTTTCATTTATGTCAGGATATTTTAATTATGCAAAAATCGTATGACGTCAGCTACATCAAAAGCTCAGTGAAGAAGAAAATTCTCCTGAAAGTAGTTTGATGTTGATAATTTAACCAAACTAAGAGACATATTGTGTGTGTGTGTGTGTGTGAGTGAGAGAGAGATGGGATGAACAGACCTCCCTCTGTGTGCTGAAACTGATGCAGACTGGGAGGAGGTGGAAATGTTAAAATCCTGGATGATGTGCTCAGGGGACAGAGGCTGCTTTGCACTGGAACCCCACTCCTCTTCACCCCCCCCCCCCGTCCCCATCACCACCAAACTACACCCTCTTCCTGCTCCTCCACACTGCCGCCCCTTTTTCCCATCATCCCCCTCTCTTCCCATCAGCTGGCCTGGCACCGCTGTCTCTCCGGGGGCGGAGCCTGCATCTCTGCTGCATCAACACAAGAAACAGAGGCGGACACAGTGTGAGAGTGAGGCAGGCAGGCAGGAGAGGTTTATTATATTCTGTACATAATGTACAACATGAGCCTGCCGCCTCTTTAGCTCTGAGTTTATTTTTGATTTTCTGTGCCAAAGAAAATTGACAAATCAGAAGGAGCATGATTGACTCCAAAGGGTGGAGCTGAGAAGAGAAGAAGGAGAAAAGCAAAGCAGCTCTATCAGCTGTGAGCAGAGGGAGGGGAGGAAAGGGTGAGTGAGCTGGAGAGACAGAGAGAGAGAGAGAGAGAGAGAGAGAGAGAGAGAGAGAGGGGAAATAATGAAATAAATCACAGGGAGGAGAGGGCAAGCGGGAGGGATCATCAGAGAGAGGCAGAGGAGGGGATGTAGCGGTGTGTATCCTTGCCGGCTCGCCACACGTCCACATACACACGCATACATGTCCACACACACACACACTTAGCCTGGATAATGTGCAGATAGAGGAGGAGAGAGAGAAAGGAAGAAGGCAACCCGGTGAGCTATCTATCTGATATCTTCTTCTGCATCCATCAGTCCATCGTTTCATCTCTCCATCTTCCTCACCAGCCTCTTTGTCTGAGACGGGAGGACGAGGACGTCCTCCCGTCTCAGTTGTTTCTGTTGTTACGGAGGGAGGGGATCTGTTTTCCTCCGAGATTTTGCATGTGTGTGTGATTCACTGAGCTAGCTGCTAGCTGGCTGCCTGCTGGCTGCCTCTTTCACTCTGCTGTAAGCTGGGAGCTTGTGTTTGCCAGAGGCTGCCCCTGCCAGTGACTGACATGATGTTGGCGCGTATACGCGGCTGCCATGTTGTTGTTGTGTCTGCATCCAGCGTTACCTTCAAGCTAATAACCATGCTACATCAGAGTATGTTGCATTGACTACATCACCTGATATAACTGCTGTGATGGAGGCTGGCTGCTCATTACAGCATCGCTCCTCTAGTTGTCCTCAGAGCTCTGATCATCAGCACTAACAGCCAAATGCTGCTTTGGAAGGTTATTCTGCATAACCTCCCCCCCCCCAAAAAAAAACAACAACAAAAAACACAGCACTTTCTGCTGAGCTGTATGGCCTAAAATGGGTTAAAGGCTAAATGCAGGACAAGATGGGACTCAGGTGAATGATCGACCTTCAAAAAGCTCCTTTAGCTCCTTAGATGTACTCATCAGATGTAAAGCTATGTGTGGCTTTGTCTCAGATATTCAGTCACGATGCAGAAATGTTTAAACTTGTGTCTGGGATTGCTTTAGGGGATTTCTCACTTTGTAGCTGTGCTCCCATCAGAGGAAAAACAGTAAAAACACTCGTTATGGTTGCTTTTGGTTTGCTTTTCTTTTTATATATGAAAGGTTAAAGGGAGCGGAGTATAAACCAAGTTTGTTCACCAGTGAAATAAAATGTTATTGATTCTTTCTGTAGGCAGGTGTGGCGGTATCAGACCTGGTGATGCCTTCAGGATGATCTCAGAAGGACTCGGATCAAAGACAATATCACTTGTGGCTTTGTGTGATCCATCTTTATAAAGCTGTGATTATATATTACAGTTTGTGCCTGTAGACATGGGCTGGGATCAAATTGCTATGGAAAAAAACGTGAGCAAAAATCCCAACAGTTTGCCATTATTACAAACAAATCATAATTAGAATAATTTAAACTGAATGCTCATTGTACAGTTATGTAATAATGGTGCTGCAGCCAACACACCCCCACCCCTCCCCACACACACACACACTACCATCAGTGTAAAAGAGTAATGACAAAAGTACATTTAAGCGAAAGGTAGAATAGAAGACATTTACAAAATCACACAATATTTCTAAAATATTGACTGCAGTGAATATACAGTTTGTCTGTATATGGTGTAAACTGTACATAGTCTGATATTTTACCAGTGCAAATCTATGCAGAATAAATAAAGCTTGAAAGTCTACAGAAAATGTGTTCATACAATATAGAACTATGGTGTATATACATTTATACAAATTCTTTTAGGTAGTTTAGTGTTTGTAGAATTATATATGGTTTCCTTATAGGTTTTGTTGTATTACATATATCAATATAAGGACAGGTGAGTGTGTTGCCTCAGCTCAGGTGTAATGATATGTTCGGCTCACAGGGTGAGAACATGAACAATATCTGCCTCATAAGACAGAGACCAGACAACATTTTATTTAATATTTATTACTACTGGACTGTAGATCCATAACTAGACTGTTTGTTTATTTCATATCACTGGTTACGTAAGACTAAGTCCTCTTAGGTTCTAACAAGTTACTGCCACATTAGTGCAGTGAGTTTAGCACTTTAACCATTGCTGAAAGTGTTACGTCTTTAACTTCTCTCTGCTGCTTCATGACCTCTGGTTTCTCTCATTGCTTGATCATGTCTGATGCCAGTAGTGATGGAGATGTACAGTCTTTGTATTGTTTTACTTTTGGTTAGCAGAAGTGGCCTTCATGTTCCCCACAGCACCAGTTGTACTGATGCTACTTGGACAATGATCAATACATTGAGACATGAAAACTGTTAAGTGTTGAAAAATCCTCCCTGTAGGACTATCTGCTGTCCATCTGGGGATTTTTTGAACATTTTTCTCAAACAGCAGGCTAGGTACCATTTCCTCAATGCTTTAGGATTGCTCTTTTTTAGTGGTTGACTCTGAGCTCTATAAAGGACAGCTCAGAATCATCATGCCTAGCTTCTTGTCGCGTTTTACCTCAAGTAACTGTGGTGTTTGTGCTTCTAGCCTCATTAACCCTCACTTACCTCTCTGAAGTTTTACATCTTACAGGCTTATGAAGTTTTAGAGTATTTTGGGCCATTATGAGTTGCATTACTTACTCCGTGCATTGGGTCATCACTGCACAGAGTAATCTGATAAATCAGATTGTTTATCCAAAACTATTTATGGATCAAAGAGAAAATGTATGTGTGTGTGTGTGTGTGTTGTTTGTTTTGGTCTTGCATGTCCTTTTTGTTGACCTGTTTTTAGCACTTAATGGACAACGCTCAGCTGTATGCCTCAGTCTGCAACACGAGTCATTGATATGCAATAAACACAATAATACATCTGCATCCATTTCCTCTTGTTAATGGACATCACTCTTAATCAGTGCACAGAAGCTTCTACAGCGCTTCTGATTCTAGCTGTAGGGTCCAGTGGGACAGCAGTATAAAGCTCCAGTCAGTTGTAAGTAGTTGAACAGGTTAACTAGATACTGTCAGACTAGATCACAGATTGCCTTCCAGTTTACTAGCTGATTGTGTGTGCCAGCATCTCCTGTTTGGAGCGCCTGATTCCAGTGTCTATTTTTATTTTTCTCCCAACCGGTCTGTATTCATCATTACAGAGGAAACCTTGTGGTCTATCAGAACAACTGAATCAAGACTACAGGCTAAACGTTGGAGGCTGTCATTGTCATGCCTGTGGTGCTTTCTGCTTAACCTTGGAGGAAAGAGTTGTTGGAAATGCTCTCATATCATTGCTGGAAGGCTTCCTGGCCAGCAACACAGTCAAACAAGGGAGAGGCTTTTCTGTCTTTATCACATCACATAACGCCCCAGTTTTTTAAATGGGCTTTTGGACAAATCAGTGGCAGCCTCTGGCAGCTAATCTGAGAGCTAAAACTATTTGTGAGTAAGGCCAGGCTGGGGGTTGTTTTAAGACTCGATATTGCAGTAGACGCAGTAATTATGAGCATCTATGTTCTCTACAGTGACTGTTAGCAGCTGAAGCACAGGAAGAATAAGTCATGTTCTCCCTTCTGTATTACATTAGGATTTCTAGCATTCGTCTCTTGGTGCTTTGTTTACATTCTAACAGGGAATAAATTCACTCGACTTAGTTTGGGCAAACTGTGGCATTATGTAACCTCATCATCCCCAACTTACGACCAGAGTTGGAAAGCTACTTCCAGCATACTCATTACTTGCTTTAAGTTGCAACCAAAGATGTAATCCTCTGGCATGCTTCCACTCAGAGATATAATCTGATTAGTTCTGACAGTAGTGGATTCATCAGTGCACAATAACTTGTGCGTGGAAATGAAGTTAATCAGTTACGCTTTGTGCAAGTCTTAGTTCCTTTCTACCCATGCTGGTGAGCTGCGCGCCAAATCAATGTCAATTTGCGTCACTTGGTTTTGTTAACATTAAAAATCTTCACTATAAATCTGTATTTATCTACAAACAAACTAACTTCTCTTTTGCTAACAGTTGATAAAGAAAATAAATTAAAACCCCAGTTATGTTTTCCTGTCGTGACGAATCATCCATTTTATGCTTCAAATTTCAGCTTTTGATGATTAAAAAAAAGGGAAAAAAAGTTTCTGGTAATGATAACCTCAGTTGTTGTTCTCCATCAGACTATGTTGAATCACCACATTTGAAGAAATCCAAATGTGGTGATTACTTGCCAACAGTGAAGTTACAGATTTTTACAGATTCAAAACATGTGGATGGATTCCAAGCTCTCCAATGATGTCAAACACATAAAAATAAAAAGAGAAGTGAAGTAAGGCTATTTCAATTCAGAAAACGAGATTTCCGAAAGGTTCTCCCCAGGTTTTCTCCCCAAACCTGTTCGTCACCACTGCACCCAATTAACACATTTCCATCTCTGAGAACTCTAACGTACTTCACCTCACCAACTTTATCGCTAATGATTTTTGTAAGTTTCAGTGACTACACTTCTTTACACCATCCTCATCCTGTAGAATCTGCCTTTTTCCTCCTGTGGCATTGCTTTGTTTATTTCCTAACATGTCCACACATTCCCTCTGCTTTCACCACTTAAACAAGTTTCCTCCCTGCTCTCGCCATACTTCATGTTATTGCTATCCTCGATTCTCCACGTCATCTCCTCTTCCCTGACACAGTGATTTCACAGCTGAATCTAGTTCCGTGTCACCTTACTACCAAGCTCCTGAAAAGGAGGATCATTACACATCCAGCTGCCAGGGGGCTTCTGGCTTGAAGGGGCTTTTATTGGCGGACAGCTGAGTGAGGATCAGCAAGCAATAATCAGGCACAGGTGAACAGAATGAATGTAATTGCTTGTAATATAATGTAATTGGTATGATAATGTAATATAATGTAATTGGTATGACTACCCACCATCCTACAACTTTTTGATGCATCCCTGCTAAAGCGCGCCTGAGTCGAAAGGCTGATTTCCCTCACTAATAAATTTAATTTCTTAAGAAACTTTCTAGTTTTATTTATTCTGCACAATTTAATAAACTCTTTTGGCTAAATTGTGTTTGTTCGCCTTGTCCTTTGTTAAAATTTTGAGCACAAACTGAGCAATGTCTTGTCCCTTATCAACCGGGTCGTAACAAAAACAAAATATAAAAAGATTAACAATAACCAGTTGGGCGGGAGACGTTACCTGTATAGCGATTGTGCTGACTTTGTCGTCCTCTGACGTTTCGACCAGGACTTCTTTGAGACAGAGGTTTTAATCTCAGTATGTGATTTCATTCTGGTAAAATAAAGGCCGTATAAAATAACAAATCCGTCCACCAGCAGCAGCAGCAGGGTTTAAAACATCTGTCCCACATTATTCCCCTCTGCCTGTATAATAAGCTGCTCATTAGGAGGATGCCTTGCCACATGGCTGCTGTCATGAGCGGTTATTACTAACGAGAGCATTTGGACATTGAGCCCGGCTCCACACCCATACCAGTCAGCACACCTCCGCTTCTGGCCATCTCTGGCTCCAGAAATAGCAGCGGTTTTGTAACGGGTCAGGTCTCCCTGCTGCACTGCAGCACACCCACATGTTCTCTCTGCTGCTAGCAGAGCGGAGCAGCTGATGCCCCTACAGCATCCGTCTGGATGTGGAACTGATCACCGTGGAACAGATGGTTGGAGTTGCAAGTCAACTTGCTTGGTAAATCATCCGAGTACTACCTGTGGAACATCCAACTTGTAGACGGAGTAAATGATGAAAAGCCTGAACTCTACCTCCCGTGGTTGTTTTGTTCATCTGCTCTTAAGAGGGTTCATTTCAGCTTTAGAGTCTCTGCCAGCGCTGAGGCTTTGAAGCTCTCAATCACGCCTTGTCAGAGGAGTGTTAACTGTGGCACAGCAGTGCTCCATTGTTCTGCCTTTAACACACTGAAGTTTCTATAGTGAGCAGAATGATGCATTGTGACCGACGGGCACAATGTCTCCTGAGACAGTTCTGGGTTTGTGTTGACAAATCTGTCTTTGATGGACACTTCCATCAAACAAAGCTGCTCAATATTTACACGTTAGCAATTTTCTCATGTTGTTGTTGGAGAAAACTGAAGCACATTTGTGTATAGGAATGACATATGACATTAAGTACTGTGTTCAGATTACTTTCTTTTCTGGTTGGGGTTCTTTCTGTGAAGGGTTGCTGTCTTGTTTGGCTGTTGAGGAGGTCCCAGATAAAGAGTTGAGAATGGCAGGATTGGAAGCTTTCTTAAGAGGATAGCAGTAACCAAGATCAGAACCAGAACCAGAACCATCCTCCATTAACCCTTGAGTGATGTTGTGACAACTTCCTGAAGGTGGATGGTCGGAAAGAGAAGGACTTTCTTAATGAGACGGTGGCCCAATTTCAAGGCCTTATATCACAAAGTCATGCTTGATATATTCAGTATTTATATAACTACAGAAGGTAAATTAGTTACTTGATTATGATGTAAAATGATTCCGTGTGACTGGAAAATACATCACACTGTCCCTTTAAGGCCAATGATGGGGTATTGTGAGGTGCAGTGGTCAGAGCGGCGCCCCGCATACGGAGGCTGCAGAACTCGATGCGGCCATCCGAGTTCAGCTTCCATCCTCGGTCTCTTTACTCCCCCATTCCTGTCAGGTAAATCATCTGGTGTCAAAACCCCCCCCAAAAAACTCATCATTTATTTTGTACATTTCATTATATTTTGTGACAAACATACAAGGTGTGTTTCTGACCCCACTGTACTTTTGATTTGATTTATTTCAAAAAGAAAAAAAAAATCAATCAGTAGGAATAGAGAAAACATGTGCATACAAAACCAAGAACAAATTAATATGTTTACCACTACTTTTCTGTTTGGTCATTGAGCCAGTCTCCACTTCCATACACTGATATGAGAGTAGGAAGAAGTGAACACTTATTTAAGCATACCTACTATCTCAATCTTGGTTTTAAAAAAAAGAAAAGGTCAGTTGTTTTCACCGAGCTAGCATCATGCTAATTAGCTGCTAATGTCATCTTGTTTTCTGTTGCTTTGAACCTACAAGCCTTGAGAAACGAGAACTTATCTGTCGTTTCTTATTAGTTGCAACAAAAAAACTAATGAAGCATTATTTTACTGTGTCTCAGTTTCAGTGTGTTTAAGCTTGTTGGGATAGCAGCAGGAGACCTGTCAGAGGAACCGAGGGCTCTATACCAAATAAAATGCCAACAGCTCTTTAGGAATCACTTTGTTGGCGATGTTGTCTGACCAGAGGAGGAAGCAAAGCAACCGGTCCCAAGATTTGAAATGCGTTTCGTCCTCTATAGGACGTTTCCCAGCAATCAAAATGACTTGATTTAATTCATATGAAGCCTGCTAACCCAACAGAATCCAGTTGTGGCGAGAAAATAGAGAGAATCCAAATCAGATTTTATTCAAGCATTATAACAAGGTTGCAGACAAAATACAATTAAAGAAAAATAACAGTTAGCTGCAGGAGCTTTAAGTTTGTAAACGCTAGTGGTGTTACTTTACTTTAAGTCTTATTTGACATGGTGTCTGCCTAAGCTATTGTGTCTATGTAGTAACACTTTCTAAAACACTTATTTGTTGTCATTTCATGTTTCTTCCTGTAACCCTGGAAGGATATTATTATCTAAAGGGACAGAGACTGCAGCCACTTACTCGTGGCTTTTTACTAGATTATCTCTATTCTCTTGTTTATCCTCCAGGTTCATTATGAGCTCTGGTTTTACAGTCAACTATTTTTATGACCAATACATCTAAAGAGATATTTGAACTGTTGGGTCCTTGTATGATGGGACGAAATAAGCATGAGTCTCTGCAGACACATACTTCCACTGAGATGCTTAGGGTCTTTAATAATGGGATCTTTAACCTACATCATTACCAAGTGACTCATCCTGTTTTTTGTTCCTTCCACTTTACAAGAATTACAGTTAGCAACAGTCTTAAAGCTGCAATATGTAATGTTTATATAAAATATGTTTGAACATTTGTTGAAACTGTCACTATGTCTTGCCAGCATACTATGCAGTGGCAGTTTCTGATATATGGGCAACATGGGCAACCACCAAGGGCGACAAGAGCACCCATGTTTTGTTTTCTGGGGTTCTAGCACCAATGCATGAGTACTAAAGCTCATCAAACAAGCCCTCTTATCTTAAATCCATCATTAACAGTCAGGCTCCTCGTTCCAGGTCAGACGATGGGATATGATGTATTATTTGAATAGACTTGACCTTATTTTGAGACTTTTAGGTGACCTGTAAAAATCCTGTCTTCAGCTCTTTAGCAGCTCCCAGTAGCTGGTGTTGTTGAAGCTCAGTTGTAGTTATGATCAGGTTCCGATGCCCAGCTCCGCCTCCCCAGCTGCCGGCCTGGCCTACTCTGCCTCCGACACATTGTCACTTCTCAGTGACGTCCAGCCTCTTCAGCTGCCGCTGCAGGGATTACTGAGTTAGTGTTTAGACCAGCGTGATGCTGCTACACTCACACTGCAGTGTGGAGAAAAAAAAAAAAAGGATGCAGGCAGAGTGAGAGGTGTGTGAAGCCGCGGCAGCAGCGTCAGGAGTGTAAAGTGCTGACGGCCATCTGTGATGAAGATGAGTCACGGATGTGATGTGAGGAATCCAGAGTTAATGTTGGCTTGCTGATGATGTGGCCGGGCCTGACTCCGGCTCGCCGGGCTGAGCCCACTTTCATGGGAGTCTCCAGGGATTTCATCAATTCTGGGGAGAGTTACTTCAGTCTGACCAGGTTCTGTTCTGTTGCTTTTCTCCGGTGCAGACATGCAAGCAGCGCTGCAGCTAAAAATAATCAAACACACTTTTAGGTGTCATGAGGATGATATTTTTATTTGCACAGCTGCTTCCACCACCCAGAGGAAAACCTGATATGTGGGTGTGATCCATTCAGGTCGGATCATTTCTAAAAAACCTAGAATAAATTGATTTCTCTTTTTTTCTGGGCCATGTCTGTTTTTACAGAATACAGCCAGATACAGCTTGTTTACAGGCTTATATGTCTGATACCGAGGTCCTGATCAGAGGTCTGTGCCATGGTTGGATCAAAATGCATATGAGGATTGGGGAGCAGGAAACAATTCAACTGATCAAATGACTTGGCAGATGTCCTAGTATGTTTAACTTAATTTAGGAATGCTGTTTTAAACTTGCCCTGTTTATGCTTCCCAATCTCAACCAGCAGATGAAGTTATCGTTTCACCTCGCAGTCACAAACTTCATGGTATTGTATTGGACAAAGCAACACAGAGTTGTGCATAACTATGATGTGAAAGGACATAAGACATAGTTTTCAAATCTTAAAGAAAAAACAGTGAACAACTATGCTGTCCGTCTGTATTTTGCTCTACTGACTTGTCAGGTCCACCTGGAGGCCTGCTTAGGTTGCTCTCCACTACAGCATCTACATAATCACACTTTTGGCTCTTTGTCTTTGTTAAACATCTGAAGCAAAGCCATATTGGATGGAGACTTCTTGAACACTGGTTTTCAGGTCTTGCCACAGATTCTCAGTGGGTTTGGGCTTTGACAAGGCCAGTCTAATTCATGAATAGTCTTGACCTGAACCAACCTATTGTAGCTCTGGCTGTGTGTTTGAGGTAGTTGACCAATCTTTGGTCCTCTGCAGCCTCTAACTGATTCCTCCCAGGATCGTTAAGGATTTAGTTTCGTCCATCTTACTGAATAAAGGCAAGGCCTCGGGATAATGCTTCCATCTCTGTGTTGCATGGTTGTGGTTGAGTAGGTGAATGTTCAGTATTCCTTCTCAGCCACTCGTAGACTTTTGTTTGTAGATCAAAACTTTATTTTGATCCCATCTAACCACATAATCTTCTTGAATATGTCATTTGTGTCCCCTAGGTACCAGAGCTAGTAGCAAACTTTAACAGGGACTTCTTATGGTTTTCTTTCAACTGCAGCTTTTTTCTTGCCACAGAGAACGAAGCTCCTGTCTCTGTGCCTCTCAGTGCTCACGTTAAGTTCAGTCATTTATTCTGTTTTTATGAGTTAACTTGAGCCGCTTTTAATAAAGCTGGAAGCAGAGCTTACTGTACTCCTGCTCTTATAAACGATGTCATTTAGTTTAGCCTAGCCTAGCCTTTGGGAATTCAACATTCCAGTGAATGTCTGAGACAGTCCTGCTCTCCCCGAATCCAAACATTGGCTCAGAAGCAGTTGTATGGAGACCTTTTTTATCCCATTCTAAAGGAGAAGTGTTTATTAGGTCACATAGACACAAAGGTTGGGGTGAAGTCATTGGTTCTAGGAGCTCCAACATAACATTTCCCCCTGCCCTTGAATTAGTCATCTTATTTCTGCTGGTCAGATAAAGTTGAACATTAGAGGAGCCACTCAGCTCCCCAACATCCCACTGCAAGACATCGTCCTCAGTTCTCTTTGTTGCTGATTGCTCATTTGTGACTCCTCACTGATAGCTGGAGAAGCTGCTGGGTGGATTTCTCACTCCATGTTCCCTGGAAGCTGGAGGTGCAGACAAGGCTGGTCACCCATTGTTATCCAGAGAAAACATTGACGATACTCCATTTTTGGTTTTCTGGCACACTGTTTGCTACGCAGCTTTAGTTTGACATTGTCACGTTCCTTATTCTAGCTGCCTCCTGAAGTGTCAGGTTCACTTCTGGAGCAGAAAAAACCTGCTGCTGATTTGACTCTGATTGGCAGGTGACATTGTGGCGTGATCACCGGAGGAAATTTAGACTGATCTCCGATCAGACTGGGATCCTCATCCAGGTGTTTTCATCTGTAATGGAGTTAGAGTAGCCTCTCATCTGTAGCAGCACACCAGCACACATTCCTGTTCCATAAAGGAGCTTCGTTTTAGTCAGCACACGTGGCATAGTGACATCATCGGCTTTAGTCGATGAAAATGCTGATGTGACTTTGATGCTCATTCGACTGCACTGGCCTGATAGCAACAGAAAATGTTTTAGAAATGCAAAGTAAAACTGTAATACATTAATAAATCATCATTATACAGAAGATTCATGGAGGTTACACAGTTCATCAATAAATATCAGAGCTTTGTACCAACCTGGACTCGGATTCTTCCATTTGACTGCTGACAGTTATTGGAAAAGCTTTTGTCACCCAACCTGTGTTATCAATAATAGAGACTGACTGGGAATGAAAACGAAATATCCATTTCCTGTTTTGGAACAGTGATCCTGTATGTGGATCAGATTTTCAGCAACACAGACAGCAGAAGCTATTAAAAGCCTGAATGGAAAGATGCTACCAACACCACGCTCATCCACACGCTGACACATAGATGGTCCAGACGGTTGAAGGTCATTTAAACACAGGTTACTACTCCAGTCTGGAGTCCATAAAGTCATTCCACACAGCTTTTTATTCTAGTTCTCTAATCTCACATGAACTAAAAACATCAAAAATGACCAAAAAAGTCTCCATCAGTTGTGAAGTTGCCTGATGACTGCTGATGACTAAATAGAGTCCACCTGTGTGTAATCTAATCTCCTAATCTCCTTCAAGCCCGGCTGCTCTGACTGTGAATAGTTTTGCACACCACACTTTTCAGTTTTTAATTTGTAAAAAATGTTTTGAATCACTTATAATTTTTCCTCTTCTCCACAATTGCATACCACTTTGTGTTGGTCTTTCACGCTGATTTTCAATGAAATGTCTTTGTGGTTGTAATGTGTCAAAACATGAACAAGTTCAAGGGGTGTGAATACTTTTGCAAGCCGCTGTATCTCCTCTCTGGTGATCAGGAGAGCAGTGGCCTGACCAACAAATGATTGGAACTATGCCTAACCTGGGCTTCTTTGACTAATCCCTCTGTTACAAATCCTCAGGAAAGAAAAGATTAGAGATATGATGACCGGTTCATTTTTCTAAGAGCTGCTGCTCTGCTCGACTGACTGGTTTTATGGATTGTAGTTCATTTCTATCATCAACTCCCCTCCCCCCCAGCAGGTCTGATCCAGAGGAAGTCTCTCTGGATCAGAAGTTTGCAAGCTCACCGTGTGTGGGAAGGTTCAAACAAAATGGGGTTAGTGAAATGTCCTCATCGCAACAGTGGTTCGAAGTGTGTTTTTACCTGTCTTTTACTCACTCAGTCCCAAACTGTAGACTCGGCTTTTGAGGAATAAAAGTTTTTACAGAAAGTCAGCTCCTCATTCAAAATTTGACCATAATTGTAACCAGTTATTGAAGGTTGTGTTAAAAGCCGACTCCAGATATTTGAACAAAATGAACAGAAGCGTTTTCTCAGCCTCCATTTATAATTTAAAGGAACACAAGACTTATGAAGGAAAGCCTTCTGCTTAACCTGTGACTGCCTCCTGCTGTTTTTGACTGCACTGATTTCAAATAAGACAGTTTGGGGCAACGTCAATTGGATTTTATTTTATACTATGAAACGTGTTTCATACAGTTTGGTTTTAGCCTGCCCATTGCCTTCCTGTGCAAGTTGCAGTCATCACTATGGCTAAATATAAATGCATGGATCTCTAAATCTTACAGAGACATTAGTCCTTTAATCATGGAAATACTCTTCAGGCGATAGAAGCCCCACTTTGTAAATGTTTTTATGTGGCTCTGAAGGTTCAGGACTGAATCCATCAACACCCAGATTTCAGACCTGATCACTAGTTTTTAGCTGCAACAACTGAAGCTGTGTGCTTCTTTAGGTCCGAATAAAATAGAATAACTTCAATTTTATTTCTGTTCAGCAGGACAAAGTTACGGTACTTCCATGCATTGCTTTGTTCTAAGAATCTGTTCAGTACACGGATGGGGCCTATTCCATGTAAGCTATTCAGTGAGCTTCAGGGTAACGGTTAAGGGCTTTTAAAGCCTTAGTGACTGCATTTCTCTTTGAGCTCTTTGAGCTCTGCCTCCTTTCTGCCTCTGCTGCTTCATTCTGTTGTTCTCCAGGATTTGGAGCTGCTGCTGTGTCCTGGTGCTGAACCTCCGGTGAATGGCGCTAGCCCGCAGCACATCTGTTCAGAAGGCTAATCCACAAACGACGTGCTCTCTTGCATAATGCTCCCACTGGCCCGCCACTTCAGCTGGCACAAACAAGCCGCACAACAATAGTGTCACTGCAGCCACCAAAGAGGAGACCATAGTGGAGCAGAAAGAGAGCTCTGCTTCGCCGCTGCTTAAGTTCCTCCGAACTGAACTGGCCTCATTTCAGACGCCTCCCCTGTGGCATTCCCTCTTTATTTAACTGCCCCCTCTTTCAGATATTACTCCTCCCTTCATCAGTGCCCTTTCTTTTCAATAACAGTCTGCTCTCTCCTTGCTGTCACAGCTTTTTTTAAGCCCCTGTTCTTGTGTTAGTCTGCGTTTCTCTGCTCACTGAACCTCACGCCTGACCGAGTCACCTTGCTGTTCTCAGTTGGTAATCTGAAGTGAAAGCATTTCAAACATGCCCGCGATCTTTTAAAGTATGGCTACAGAAACAGTGGAGCACAGCGACTTATCAAGGTCACAAACATTAAACATTAGAAGGAAGACCTTTAATCGTTTGCATTTTTCCAAACTTTGTGTGTTACTGTTACTGTTCTGGTGGACTGATGGTTCAACTCCCTCCCAGACGAGAGATCATAGCTGTTGGTCAGGAAATCATATTTTATGCCAGTTGAAAAAAATCCCCAAGAAAAATTTTGTTTCTGACATTGTTGTGGTGAAATGTTGGTCCACTTTAATGTTTCTTGAAATCATTTAGGTTTGCTGAGTCTCCAAAGGAGACCATCTGAAAGTTCTGTTGCTTTCAGATGCGACTTTACTTCTTTGAGAGGAAAGGTTTTCTCCAGGCAACTCTTCCCTACAAGTTTACAGGCTTAGTCTTTTTTTTTTTTTTTTTTTTTCCTGTCCTGAAATTTAACATTAACGTGCTACTGGGGCCTGTAGAGTCCAAAATTGAGCATGTGCACTGCTGTAGCCTTTTTTTCTTGGCATTATGCTAACACACTCCTCTCCATGGCAACAAGAGGCTGATATTTATGAAGGGGATCATATTTGCTGATGATTATTTATTTGCTTTGACAAGCAGCATCTGTCTGGCTGCTACTTTCCTGTTTCCAGCTTTTGAAACAAGAGGGGGTACTTAGTTTTTCGCACAGTTTTCTTTATCTTCTTTAGATCATAACATTGTGGAAACCTTTAATACACCTGAGTTTAGATGCAGGAGCTGCACCAGTCAAGATTTTCCCAGCCAGTATCAATTTCTGTTATCCTTCAGCTCTGACCTGCCATGTCCACTTTGGAATAGTTATGATTTTTCTCATTTGGTTAAAATTAGTTTTAATTCAGCAAGTAAATATAACAATGTATCTGTAGCTGAAGAAAAGGGTGGAGCTTAAATGTTGAATTGCCTTTTTCTCAGAGTTAATTTTCATCCAACAGATTGTATGTAAAGGTCAGCTTGTATCTTTTCCACTCGGTGTAAGCTTCCAGAGAGAAGCTGTAGAGCTTTAAGATGGCACATTCATTGACTGAAAAAGGTTGACCTTATTTTTGAGTGACTTATAGTTCATCTCAAAAGATTGGATTATTGCATAAAAATACAACATTTTCTCAGAAAATCATCACATATGTATTAATATATTCCAAGCCTTTGTTTCTTGTAAATTTTATGAATATGAAAACCTTTTATCTGTAGCACAAAAAAATCCTTTGAAAAATCTCATTTATGGAAACTCATGGTCTCGTGCCCTAATCAGCTAATGAACTCAAGGCAGCTGCAAAGCTTTCCTGAGCCTTTGAATGGCCTCTAACTCTGGGTCAGTAGGACACGATCATGAGGAAGAGTGCTGACTGGCCAGAAGTCATCGATATCCTTCGCAAGGAGTGGAAGCCACAACGGGTGAAGAAGCTGGTTGGTCTGTATCCAAGGATATCAACAGAAAAGTGAGTGGAAGGAAAAAGTGTGGCAGGAACAGGGGCGACAGCAACAGGGAGAATGTCGGTCTTTAGAGGATTGACAGGCAAAATTCTTTCTGGAAAGAAATAAGTTTTATTCATACCTGAAATGACTGGATCAATTGGAGCCTGTTAAATGATTGTTTACTGGAGGTGGGAACTCTGTTGAGGTTTTAAATGTTAAAACCTCAACATGTAATGTGCCAGTTTAACGCCATGAAGCTTACCAGAAATTTCCTGCGCTGTAATCAACCATTGTCCACAGCAAAGAGAAATGGAGATAGACCGTGTTGGTCACACTATTGTTAATTCAATATTTGGAAGCGTGAGTCGTGACCAACACGGTCTGAACGGCTTCCTTCACTTCCTCATTGCCTGTTGCTACATTTCTAAAACAGCGCATCATTCACATCTTCTTCTGTTCGCTGTTTGGCCCAGTGGAAATTCTACCGTAGAAATCCCAGTCAATGGGTAAAAGCCCAGACTGAGCTTTGAAGAGAGATGAGAATTGAGCAGAATAGTGCAGGAAGGCAGCCCATGTAAACACAGCCAGTAACAAGGTAAAAAAAAAAAAAAAAAAAAAAAGCAATGTACTATATTTTCTTTCAGCTACTCACTTCCTTAAAAACCCTTTAGCTATCACCTTCAAAACACTTAGTGAAAGTCAGCAGGTTTACAAGCACACTGGTGTTTTCATGACAGTTGAGGGGTGGTGGTATAAATATCTTTAAAATGATGTTATCTGTGTTTTAATGCTTATTTTAGAGAAAGTTTTGATTCAGAGAAAATAGCTGCCTAACCCAGGTTGCTGCAGATAAATTCAGATAAAGGAGAAATGTCTTGAAGGTTGCACTGATAAAAGTGTCTCCAGACTTCCCTCGTCACTGTTGAAGAATTCAGAAAATGTTTGAACAGCCTCACTGCTGTTGCAACACTGGCCGGCAAGAGAAGACCAAAGCCTGTCCCAGTCTGGATTTGGCTGGGAGACGGAGATTCTACTGTGAGCCTGTCTCTGTGTTTATGGCTGAATTTATGGCTTTTGTCATGTTGTCAGCTGGAGGTTTTTTGTTTACCGTACGTATCACACATTGTAGTTTCAGTTTGTTCGAAAATAAAATACATGAACTCGGTTGATGTTAGAGAGTTGTGAGTCTGCTGTTTGGACTTGATTATTCTTACAGAGCTTTTTCAGACAGGCATGTAGGAAGTCTGGAAGTTACGTTACCATAGATAGATGTTTCCTCATCAGTCCTGAGCAGCTGTGTGATGTGACGAGGCTCGTTGTGCCATTATTGTTTCTAGGATCATTTTATTGTCCCGAGATGACCAGGATGAGCTTAATGACCAATGTAGAGAACCTACATTCAAAGAAATGCATCGCATTGTTGTTGTTACTCTATTTACACTCGCCATCCATACCAATAACCTATAACATGGAATCTACTTTAAATATCGTGTACATGTGTGCCAGATGCCTATTAAAATATGAATGCTACCACAATATGAACGAAGTAAACAAGCATTCACATTTAGCGTCAAGAACGTCACGGAATGCATTAGACACAGACGAAGACGTCAAAAAAACAAAGCCAAATAATTCTATTCAAAACATGCAGTAGAGTTATTTCCTCAAGGACGCAGCTAAAAGCTAGCACGCAGCGCTAACTATCAAACCAATGACTAGAACGTCATTATCAACACACAAAATGTATGTCTGAAATAAGCTTTATCGTCTTTTTAGTGTTATTTGGAGCTTGCCGCTTTGCTGTGTCCTTCATTTCCATAGAGAGGAGGAACTGACCCTCAGTCAGTCATTAAACCTGTCTTGATACTGGCAGAGGTTGTTGAAGCAGTGGTAGGTCTCCAAAAACCGACATTCCCCACGGTTGTAGGTACATTCCTGAGAAAAATAAAATTTAACCAGGTACTTCGAAGAGGCTGTGATGGTGGAGTGTGATGTAAGGAATCGTACACACTAGAACCAAACATTTCCACTTGTCTAGTCACAACTTCGGCATAACTGAACTTGGCCTACAAAATCAGTGAGAAAAAAAAAACTGGCTGATTCACAAAACCAATTAATCGGAAGTCCATGACCTTGTTTAGCAGTTCCACAGTAAAAGCAGTGACATAGTTGACAAGAAAATGTAATAGGGAATAGAGATAAATTACCTTTCATCAAAAATCCTCACATTTCCTGCAGTGTCTGTTTTTAACTTATAGCAACAATAGTCCAAATGAGACGGCTAAATGCCACCTGTGACCTGCTGTCTTTGGTGATCCAGACGTACACATAACTGTTAGAACTGCTCCTTTAATTTGCTTTGAGAGAACATATAGATTTCATCTGGTTTCTACAAGTAAGAGGTTTATTTTTGGTTTAAAAGGTGGAGGGAGCAGATGATGCTGCTGCAGATATCACAACCAATTTTGCCATCTTGTGGGCAAGAAGCTGAAACTGCAGCACTATTGCACACTGCTCTAAAAAGGCTCAGTGCTGTGGTTTAGTTTTCCCTTCTGCCAGGAGCTTCAGCTGCCCGACCAGATTAGGACTAGAACAGGTTAGTGGTGGAGCTGGAGGAGGTTTCTGTTGCCACGTCTCGTCTGATGTGTGTAACTTGGCCTGTTTATGGCAGGAAGCTGAAGATGAGCACTTCTCAGGAGATTACAGACGAATAAAAAGGGAGGAGAGGAGGGAAGAGAGGAGAGCAGAGCGGAAAGACGAGCAGCTCTGTGAGACTGATATAGAGATGTGGAAGAGGTGAGGATGAGGAGGAGATTTCCTGATCTGGAAGTCAGCCGGTGATCCAGAGGATGAAGGACTGGTTGGTTTCCGGCTGGAGGGATGCTGCTCACGCTGCTCTTCTATTTTCGAATCAAAGGTAGGAGAACATGGAGGATTCAGGAGGACTTCGCTATGTGTCTTTTATTAAAGCAAAGGTTCACTGGGTCCAGTCCAGTTTCTCTTCTGTTAATGACACTGTAGCTGAACGGAGATCAGATCTGCTCCAGGTTTTCTTTGCTTGCTGATTGAACCTCTGTCTGCCACACAGAACATGACTGAACAGTACATACAGGTGCAATTATCTTATTGATTCGTTTTAAAATTTGAGTAGTATTGTCCTTCAAATGCATCAACCTGAATTATGTTGAACATATTCAGTTGTTACAGAACGGCTTTTCTGCAGGAACAGCAGGAATGCGAAACACAGAAAGCTGTGATGCTATGGTCCGGCCCACCTTCAGCAGCGCTGCTCTCACAACTAAAAGATCAAACGTTGAGCAGTGGAAGGAAAAGGGAGTGTTTGTGATCAGATTTTTTTTTTTGCAGGTGCTCGCTGATCTTGACTTTTTTTTTTTCCCCTCACAGCATGCAGCACCATGAATCTTCTGAATGTCTGCTCACATTTAAAACCTTCTGTAGCTCACTGTGCCAGTCAGCCTCTGAAGCCCTCACAGCTCTCTGCATTGGCGCTCTTCTAAGACGTGAACAAGAACTCTGTCCTGGGAGTTTCTGTAGAACTGACAGGAGGAGATTTCACAGTAGCCGTGTTGTTGTCAGTTACATGCCTCAGCTGATAGTACAGCTTCAGTGATGGCCAGCAGCTTGATGAATACAATCCAGCTGGTATTACTTTGTGTCTCTGTGCACCAGCAATGTACTTCTTATTAAACAACCAGTACATGGCTGTTATACCTTACCAGCTGTTTTAAATATAGTTTATTGCAAATCTAGCTATTACAAACATTTGACTTGTTGATGCACTTTTTAGCTCCTAGAGCAGGGGTGTCCAAAGTCGGTCCTCAAGGACCGACTTTGGACACCCCTGTCCTAGAGGAACCAACACTATGCAGGGAGGAGCCGAAAACGCATTTTGAAAACCTAAGGCTAACCACAGCATGACGGGAGGCACCGCGCTCTTCCCGTACCCACTAACTGTTTTGCTCCTGATTTTTGTGTTCAGCTCGTTGGCTGTAAATTTTGTTTTGATCATCATTTTTCATTAAATCTTCACCGTTTGCTCGATGCCTCTCCCTGTCTGCATTGGTCCACCACAACAATAATCGAACATGACGGTCATTCCGGTTAACTATCAGAAGTGCTGTTGATACAGGTGCTAGCCTGAAGCAGTACTGAATGTTTTTGCATTACACAGCAAGTAGTTGTAAAAGAAAACAAACAAATTACATGTTTATTGTTGATGATGCACACAATGCATTTATTCCTCACAGCTGAGTTACTGGATGATTGTCGATCACACCTGCAGGCTGACAAGTATTAAAGCTTTGCTGTGTGTTTTTTGTTCATTGTTAGTCAGGTTTTATAAATCTGCGCTATACCTGGCAGACAAGACGTGTTTGTGTTGTGTTGCATTAGTGTGATGAAGTCTGTTCAACTGAACCGGTCCCATTGAAGCGTACTTGCTGCAAAGCAAGTGAATGAAGGTGAAATTGGATAGCGTGGTGGATCATATCAACTTGTATCGTTTTTTTTGTTTTTGTTTTTCTTTACTTGCATATCTGAAATCACTCGGCGTGTTTAGCCAGTATCTGTGTCCAGATATTGGCTATAGACCATACATGTACAGCCCCGCCCCCCTGGGGGTGGGGTCTTCACTGTGACTGTTTGGATCAGTTCATGAACTAAATGAGGTTTTCACAGTTTCCTGAGCAGAATAAATCAAACTGTTTAAAACAGATTGAGGTCTTACGAAGCGTTAGGATGATGTCTTTAAGCCGAGTGACTGTGGAGCTCAGTCACTGCTTTAAGTCTCTGATGCTGAGCGTCAACATTTTCTCATACTGTATCGGCTCATACTGGCCTCATCGCCCACTTTGATGCGCCGCATGGTGTTCGTATGCACACCTCACTGCTCGGTGCTGTGAGTTGGCTCCGGGGGTAACATGGCAATAGATCTGTTGGCACAGTGTCACCTAGATGGACTGACTCATCAGCACGTGGCACTGATTTGTCTGCCATCCCACGAGGTGGTTTGTACCTCTGCCATCCGATGCTGTGGAAAATCTGCAGAGACTGCAGAACCCCCCATTTACTCTAACGGTGTCAGAGGAAAGGAGGTTAAACTCTCGACATGTTTATTAGTAGGAAAATGTTAGAAAGCAAGTTTAATTTTCTTACTTCTACTTCTTTACAACCAGTCACTACTTTGTGTTGGTTTGTCACATAAAATCCAGATGAAATGTGCTGATATTTTTGGTTGGAGCTTAACAAACATTGACAGTTTAAATGTTGCGAAGACTTTTGCGAGAAGCTGTACTCCGGCAGAGCAACATGAGCACAAGGTGTGCGTCGTTACACCATGACCACTGTGTTTGTGTATGAGGGAAAGGGCGGGTTTTGTTGGCAGTAACTTGTTGCTGCTACTTTCCTGTGAAAGGAACAATGTCTGGAAGTGAGTCGAGCCTTTGTAGATGTCCTGGTAGATTTGCTTGTACCGCCCTGAACTTCAGCTGCTCGGCTCATTTCTCAGCCTGCAGTCCATCAGTGGCACGCTGGATGCTCGTCTTTATCCCCTCTACGGAGAGAATGGCAGGACTCTGCGTGTTGGCCTTTACGTCTGGAGGTGTTGTATTTTACCCTTTATGTAACCTGTTGTCCTCCTTCCCTCTCTGACCTCCCCCCCCCTTCTCTCTCTCTCCCTTTATGTAACCTGTTGTCCTCCTTCCCTCTCTGACCTCCCCCCCCCTTCTCTCTCTCTGGCTCTTTGGAACGTAAATGGGGCGCTGGAGCGGTTGTGTTCTCCCGAGGATGGTGCTGAAATTGGTCAGTGATTCGAAGGAGCGTTAGGCAAGTGCAAACGTGTTGTAGCAGCATCATCAGCATTTCTGACCTTCAGGCTGGGAATGGAGGAGACAGGACTTGGGCTCTAAGTGATCGTACTGAAGTGGGACAGAGCGGACTCTAGCAACAACAGATAATCTGATTAAACCTGAAGGAAGAAACTGAAAGAGGAAATCTCTTTGGTGTGTTTGGGTTTGGGTTCATAATCCATTACCAGGTCACCTGTATAGTTGATAAGCGATGTTTACAGCTGTAGTCACCGAAGCGTTATCTGTGAGGTTAGTTAAATGGATCCACAATTAGTTGTAACGATAGACTTTACTTTATTCATTTTAGACAGTGCAGTAAAAACTCTGTGAACTGTTTGGTTTTTCAATTTAAATAAAATTTTGTCACACGGATGGATGGTTTCTGGGTAAATGACGTTTGCTAGGTCCAGTGGCGCTAGCTCCATCCATCCAGCCAAAGCGGCAATGAGTAACATGTAAACAGCAGTGTCTGTTTACATTCCCAGAGATTGTAGATTTAAACCTCTTAGAAAGTCAAGCATCTCCCAGGATTTCCAAATTCAGCATCTACTGGACAGGTTGCAGTCGTGCTCTCCTGCAACCTGAATGACCTGCAGATGATCCTTCAGTCAGGAGCCAGAGTCTAAAGCCAAGCACATTGCGTTAGTCTAGCTGTGCTGACTGCCTCAGGAGGATGCACAGGGAGCTGTGGTCTCTCCTGTTTGTTGATCTGGCGACTGTAACAGATTCTGCAGACCTGCAGCTGCCTGCCAGCTTCGTAAAGCTTCACCTCAATCAGGCGCAGCTGGTGTGTTTGTGTCGGACGGTCCCACTCGGTCCCACTCTGATTAGTCTCATCCTGTGTGCCATGATGTTTATCTGTGTGTGTTTGTTTAAATGATTGGCTAACTCTGCTGTGTGCTGTGTTTTGGATAAGATCCTCATGTTTTCCTGACCACAGCGGTCAACACGGAGCCTCCCTCACATTCCACAGGCCCTCTGCAGTGACCCGCCTTCTCTTGACAGCCAGTTAACACCTTGAATGTCGATGTCTCCAATCCTGCTGGGAGAGCCCACATTTATTTTAGCCAATTCAATACGTGACTCATTTGATTTGTCTGACTCACCCATGTTTTCTGGATTGTAAGAATCACAGAGATCAACACAATTCCTGAATGTAACGTCACTTAGATAACTTTAATAACAAATTTCTTCTTAGTGGTTGTGCTACTACTTTAATATTTAATGTTATTATTTTGTCTTATTCTACCCGATGCCCTTTTCTCTTTCTATTCAAGTGATTTTATCATTTTGTCATATCATTTTAAACTAAATACAATGTATTATTATTATCTAGTATGAGATGTAAGAAGGTGTAACATCTCTCACTTCTATTCAGAGAACAGATGAGAGTCTGACTTGAACTGATTTCAGGAGCTGGCCTGCTTCTGTTTCCGATCCTTCGCGCTGATCTCACCAACCCTGAATCACAGAGATAGAAACAGAATTTATTATCACACGGACATTCATCACACAACCAGAAAACCTTCAGCATGTGCATCATGCAGCATGTAGTCATCCAACAACTTAATCTGCTTAGATAGTTGAATCTAAATAGATCATATTGTTACACACCAGAGTGTAGCCATGGAGAAAGTGTCATGTTTATTTTCTGTAGCCACAAAGATGGGATGAACGATGGGATGGTTGTTAAATGGGATGGAATGAGTTTTATTTTTTTTTGGAAAGGAAAGTAGTCATGCTTCAGATCCAGAGGTGGAATAAAACATTTTTGTTCTCAAAGAAGATGATCAGAATATCTGGAGTTCACTTCGGGGCATGCTGGTACAAAACCGTGAGGTGTCAGCATCTTCTTCCTCCTGCTGCTCTGCTTCAGTCAGTTTCATCAAACGTCACACAGTGAGCTTTGATCTTGAGCTATGCTTTTATTAGAAGACAATGTCATCCTGACATCCTCACTAGCAATAGCTGGCAGATATATGGTCTGACTACCATGGCAACAGAGGGGGAAATGAGTTGTTGGAGGAATGTATCATAGCCACATCCACTAACAGCAGCCAGACATACTAGGAAACCAGTGAAGTCTGGGAGAGCCGCTAATGAATTGTTACTGGGAGATCATCCCAGCAGCTCAGTCACTGTGTTTACATCCTGCTTGTTACTGATTTTCTAGCATAAGAGCTGTTTCATCAAACTACAGCTCATCTAACTCGGCTGAAAAGCAAACGCGTCTCTGCGAGAAAATAAATCAGTAAAGATACAAAAACCTTGTAGTAAAATATGCTTTAAATATGACCTGATTCGTACTGATAAAATCATCATCGACCTCATGAAAAGCAAAATGGCTTTAAAAGCATTTGTTGCAGTGGGATGATGGAACATATTATAACATTATATTATTATAAAGCCTTAGCAAGGCCACCATGCTGCGGCTTTTCAGCTTTTTTGTCTGTTTTCCAGAATCAGTCTACCGCCGCGGGGCCAGAAGATGGAGGAAGCTCTACCGAGTGAACGGACACCTTTTCCAGGCCAAAACCTTTAACAGGGTGAGTCTCTCACCTTTCTCTGACATGCACACATTATTCGCTCTCAGCTACAGACAACTGGAGGAAAAAAGTGAACAAAGATTGAATCAGTTATATTTGACTGAATCTATCAGTATTTAAAATTTAAAACTTGATATACAGTCATTTACTTAGGATGTGCTGTTTTTTCCCATGACTGACAACTCTTAGTTATTTTAGGTAATTTTATTCAATTAAGAGTTTGACATGACCTCCAACCTGCAGATTAAACCAATGATATTTTTTTTCTATTTTGCCTTGTGCTTGTGTCTATTGATGTAATGTGCAGACATACAGACAGTCGAGTAACAGTTTTAGCCGTTATGTGAGCTGCAGGCTGCAGCTGCTGCACTGTGAAAGGATCATCTTGATTATTAGCCAGTGGTGTTGATGGATTATTATGTGATGGCATTGGCTCATAGCAATCTGTTGATGTTTGCTGTAGCTTCATAATGATGCCCACATAACTTTCCCCCCCCAAATGAACGGTGTATTAAAGGATTTTGGATCGTTTAAAAGCAAAATAATATAACTTACCTTTGGAGAAGCACTTCTTGTTGCGCTTAGCAGAAAATGTCATCATAAAGTCACTATCTGTTTTGTTCATTCAGAATAAATGACTCATTTTTTCCCTACTAGACTCGATCTTGTTCATGATGTTGCAATTTGTACCTTCAATTTAAACATCTTCACTATATAGAATTGAGAGCAAAGATTTTAAATATGGATGTAGAAAATGGTTTTCAATGTTGTTAAAAAATTGTTCAGGATGAGAAGAAAATCTGGTTTAAAGCAATATATAATGAAGTGTTGGACAATATGAATGCGGGGATAAACAGATATCAATTTACTAATTCCAGAGACAAAAATCAGTCCAGATTTAAGACTTGACTTGCACTTTGCCACATTTTGCCAGTTCATCCCAAACTATACATGTGCGGCTGACGACTCCTTTACATACCTGAAATAATCGGGTCCAAAACAACCAAATCTATAGTGAAGAAAAGTTCAGTTCAAATAGCATATATGTCATTTGTTCACAACAAATTTGATCTCAAAGTACTTTACAAAATATATTTAATCTGCATCCTGAAATATTTAGTAAATTCAATCCAATCATTCAGAGAGTATTTTTCTGCCACGTTCAGTTTATTATTTAAACCGGTTACCTAAAAGTGATTTATGTCAGCATTCTGCATCACGCAAAGTAACGTTTCATCTACAGTTCGGCTGAGAGGCAGTCTCATTTAGAAATGCACTAAGGAAAATTGGAAACTCTTTATTTGGCAGGGTGTGCATAAGACTGACATGACACTGTCATAAATATGACATAACGCCTGTCATGAACATGAAAGGAGTGTTTATGAACGTCTATGACCGTTGTCATGAACTGTCATTCTTTTAATGGAAAGTTGCTCTAAAAGTTGCCGTGGAAGTCCATTAAAAGTGCCATCTTTGCATTATTTTGTAAATAACACTTTAATACAAAGTTGGCACTTTTAATGGACTTCTAATCCAACTTTTACAGCAACTTTGCATTAAAAATGTCATTATTTACCGAATGACACTTCATTACAACAGTCATAAATGTTCATAAAGACTCCTTCATGTTCATGACAGGTGTTATGTCATGCTTATGACAATGTCATGTCAGTCTTATGCACACCCCATTAAATAAATTATTTTATTGTCAATATTCTCAATTGTATTACCTCACTGACACTTAAAATCTTCATCACTATGTAGTAGTGCAGATGTGCTGGTATAACACTGACATGCTGAACCAGTGCAGTCAGTGCAGCCTGGTATAGCATGCTAAGTATGCTGTATGCAGTGCTCTCGCATCAGGCTGGATTCTTGAGTTCCCAACTGGCCAATCAGCATTCAGATCTGATGAAGATGAAATTTTCTCAGTCAGGTCACCTGAGTTACAAATAATGAAAAGTTATTTGTAACTCAGTAACTACATGAAGAGAGGATTATGTCCTGTAGAACCCAGGAGGAGAACAGCATGTTGGGTTAGAATCTGTTACAAGTCAAGTCCTTACTACAATTATTTGCTTCTAACTGTGAGCTGAACACAGGACTCTTCCTTTTTATCTGTAGGGAAGGTGCAGCACATTCAGTCATGGTCGCATTGCGATTGAATTGTAAATCACAAGTAATCAAGTCAGATCTACAGCTGAGCTTTCTGACTGCTGATCCATAATTCATGCTGACCTAGTTGTGGTTTGTTTAGCTGATGCCTCGTCTCTGAGACGTGAGCTTCCGTCATTTCCCTGCTACGATGTTAAAAGGCTCCACTTGCCCATCCTGGCTTCTCAAACAGGATGTAAGTGATCTTCTACAGCACATTGGCCGCTCTGGAAGAAATGCATTCAAGTGCTTTCAGATCTTAAGTAGCACGGTCGCACTGTGGGCGATCAGGTTCCACCTGCCAGAAAAACACCTCACATCTGTGTTTAATGTTGTTAAAAGGTTTGGCTGCGGCATGTTGGGGTTATTTCCTAAAGTTTGCCCGTTAGGCAGTGGCAGATACAGTTCCTGTAAAAAGTATTCACCCCTTGGATGCTTTACAATTTTACTGCTTCTAAAAATCAATCATGGTCAAAATAATTTGGCGTCTTTGGTGCCAGTAGTCTTACAGTGAGTGGAGCAAAGATCAGCAGTGGTTCATCAGTGTTCCTGGCTGTCATCACAGCATGACTAGTGAGAGAAGATACCAGGTCACCACGGCTACGCTGAGGCAGGTAAAGCGTCAGCTGATGATTGTTGCCAGCCAAAGCTTTTTAGGAGTGTGGCGAAGAGGAAGCCACTGGTTTCAAGACAAAATGTTTTGGCAGATACCAAACACTGCACACACTATCCCCGCAGTGAAACATAGCATTGGCGGCATCGTGCTGCATCAGCAGCAGGTCCTTAAAGGCTCTTAAATGTTGAAGGTCAGATGAAGGCAGCAGAAAAAAAGGGAAATCCTGGAGGACGATTAGTTTCTGTCATCATGAGAACTATGTATTATCCAGCTGGTCTGCGAGCCGAAGCGTCCGGCTAGAGCTACACAGAAATGGTTTGAAAACAACAAGGTGGGAGTTCCGTAGTGGCCTAGTCAAAGCCCAGACCTCAGTCTCATAGAGAGTGTGTGGCTAGGCTAGATGATCCCCACCAATCTGGGAAGAACGTCAGCATCCAGCCTGAGACAGAGCCACGCTGGCTCCCTGCTGGGTCAGCAGCCATGGGGATCAATACTGAATACCGACTGGAAGGAAGTGAATATGTATACAGTCTATTCTTATACATTACATATTTTTAATTGATTGTCATTAATTTTGGCTGCACAGCGGTGCAGTCGGTAGCTCTGCAGCAAGAAGGTCCTGGGTTCGAATCCATCCCCAGGGTCTTTCTGCATGGAGTTTGCATGTTCTCCCTGTGCATGTGTGGGTTCTCTCCTGGTTCTCCGGCTTCCTGCCACAGTCCAAAAAACATGACTTTCAGGTTAATTGGTCTTATAATTCTAGGTGTGCGTGTGTTTGTCTCTGTTGCCCTGGCGACCTGCTCACGGTGTTCTCTGCCTCCAACCTGATGGCCACTGGAGACAGAGACCAGACTCCCTGGGTGACCCTGCGAGGACAAGCAGGTTTAGATAATGTCACTATTTTGTAGGAATCCCTTTTCACTTTGACTTAGAAGGTTTATTTTATTTATTGCCAGAAAGCCAAATTTTGTTGATCATGATTGATTTGTAAGAGCAATAAAACCAAAAATCATCCAAGGGGGTAGGTGCTTTTTATAGGCACTGCAAGTGAGATTACAGTCCACAGAAATTTGCCGCCACGTCTCTCCATCTTCCCTCCAGTCAGGTTTTTTTCTGAACGTTAAGTAGTTCCCTTTGCTTTGTCGAGAACATCTCTTTGGACTTTTTGCATCTCACAAATGTACAATTTCTTCCCGCTTAGTGTTTATTATTTGTCATTACTGAATTAATGACAAAGTAAAGAAGACGCATAATAAGGCACTTTAGCTGGTCCTGATCCAGTTTTCATGTCTGAATTTAAATATAAGCCAATAGCAATAATCTCCTCATTACTACTGTTTGAACACCATGCAGTTTTTGTCATTGTACATATACACAGTCAGTCTGACTGGTGCACTTTCTGCTCTCATCTTCCTCTGTGTTATCATGACCATTTATTACATAATAAGCCTAAGAATAAACCTCTCGTGTTAATCTTTAGCAGCAGAGCTGCTAAATCTGTACTCAGAATGGTGAAACAAAGGTCATCACAAGGTTCTTAATTATCAGAAAGCTTAATCTTTATGGCTTCGTTTGGTTTTAAATGAACACCTGCACAATTAGTCAATAAAATACTTCAGTGAGTGTAATTTACTGAGCCTTTCCGCCAATAATAGGTAGAAATATATGTAAGAGTGGAATTGTGGGAGATTGACAGCCTAACCAGTTATTGGGGACTTTTAGTCAAACATTTTTACCTTGTTAATCAATTTCTATGCGTCTTTAAAACTGTAGAGGAGGTTAACCCTGCTCACTGTAACATCAGCTCTGTCGTGAATTGTGGTTATTGTGGCGAGGATGGAAGCGCGGTGGACCCAGGTGGCAATGAGAAACGATGGTTTTAATGATGATTACAAAGTACAGAGGTCCAGGCAGCACAGGTGAGCAAGGAGTCCAAGAACTCAGACACTGGTAACGATAAATACGACTGGAACGGGACACAGGACAGGGTCCGACAGGGAGCAGGTGACACAGGTGGGGTTAAACACACAGAGGGTAGTCAGAGGAAACGAGGGACAGCTGGAAACAATCAAGGGTTAGAGGCGACAACACAGAGACTCAATTAACTGGAAAAAAACAACAAAAAACACACAAATTCCACATCCTCACTAGCTCTTCATATAGGTGACTGACCAGGACAAAACCAGGAAACAAGTCTCCTTGGGATGTTTTGAGTTATTTACAGATTCTGAAAATATGAATTCTAACCTTTTAATGATGTCAAACACACAAAATAAAAAAAAAATGAAGAAGATATGGTCATTTGAATGTTGACACTCTGCAAACAAGACTGTCACATTTTCAATAGAATTTTCCCCAAACCTGATCAGCCACTGGGGGATGTTAACTTAGCTTTTCATTTCAATTACTTTGCAGTAACTAACTAATAATTAACTGCTGCAATCACATAAGTAAGACTGGTGTGTTTTCTTTTCACTCGTATCTTTCTGGTGGATGTTGAAGTAAGGCTCTTCGTCTTCAGGTTTCAAGACGCTTAATTATTTTGATGTCCTGCTGCTCGCCTTCTGATGTTAAAGAATCCATCAGCGGGTTGAACTCTGGAGAAAATTTGCCGCTCAACATGCAGCAAATTTCAACATGGAGATTTCTCCTTTCGGCCCGAACCCTTAGATAGACCTGGGCTGCAGTCTTTTTTTCCATCGGCCCATAACCTGCAAGCATCAAGGTGATGTGATGGCAATGTTAAGCAGCCATGTGTTTCTTTCAGACTCTCATCTTGTTGGCCAGAACCAATAACAAAAGTATGTGAGTAGCCAATGAAGGCCAGCATGTTAATCGTCTGTGAGTTTCTGCCACATCCCCTGAAACAATTTGACTTACTCAGTAAACAATCTGAATTCAAGTACAGAGTTTACCACTTTAAAACCGCTGAGGCTGCTATTTTAAGCATAGGGCGATTTCAGCACATCCTCACTAGAAAAAAAAATCACAATCTTCTCAGAAATTGGTGGGTTTCTTTTAATCTTTTTTCTCATTTTCAGCTCTGATGGCTTCTTTCTCGTATTCTTGTGGTGCGTCACATATATCTAGTTTGTTAATATTCCTGCTTTCTGTCAGTCTAAGAAAACTGTTAACATTTCCAAAAGCTCTAAGGACAACCTAGACTCTATTATTCAGCTGCTCCACAGATTTTGGGGTAAAACTAGTCCAAATGTGACCTGTGGTAACGCAGGACTGTGGAGTCTTGTTTTGGTGCCTTCAGCCCAAGATCTGTTCCAAGATTATGTCAGTAGTAGTGAGTCTGATTCTGTACAAATCACTCAGGTTCTTTGACACTCATCCAGGTCCTTATGGACTTTGCTTTGGGTACTGATGCACAGTTTGTTCCCACTGTTTCCCGGGCGGGAACATGAAGTTGTCCAAAATGTCTTTGTGTGTTGCAGCATTAAGAGAAATAAGAGAGCCAAACCCAGAAAAACATCCACACACACACACACACACACACACGCACTCAGCTGTTGTACTTCCACTACCCGGCTGTAAAACGTTTTCTTTTGTTTCCGGTGTTTCAAAAGATTTCCTTTCGATTTCCCTCTCATCCTGAGGCTAACATTGATCTTGTCCAAGTCATTTTCTCTTTACATGTCTTCACTATAAACTGTCAAAGTACTGAACTCACACACTTCAGAGTCATGTCTTTTGCCTTCCTTAAAATGCCATCATAAATGAACATTAAAATAATTAAAGTCTGATTTGTCCATATTGATCTCCACGTGTTAGAAAATAGTGTTGTTTTTTTTCCCCCTCCAAGTCCTTGCCATGTTTTATCTCATTGATATTAGCTTACCATTTGTCTTCATGTTGCTTTTATAACATTTCAGGATCAACTTTAATATGCTAACCTGTTTAATAACACAGCGGCTGGATATAGAGCTTCTTCTGCCCAAACTGTCTCGTTCCTGTCTGGGAACAACAGTTTTCCTGATTAGCTTTAGAGGTAATGAGAGCCAGCGCCAGCGCCTCTCTCTGATGTGTCGTTGTGAGCTGAGCTGAGCTGAGCTTGGTCTAGAATGAAAATAAGAAGCTTTTCTCTCTTCTTAAATTATTATTTTTCCGTAGAAATTACCGAGTGGATTTTTAGCGTGGTTGATCTATCCCAGTCAGCCTGCAGCCCCTGCTTGGTTCCCTCTGCTGTCCTCGGCATATAAATAAGACAAACATAAGTAGGTCAGACTCCCTCCAACCTCCACCCCCTTCTTCTCTCACTCCTTCCTTCTTTTTTTTCTGTTAGACCCAACACCCTCATCTTTCAGCACTTTTTCCACCTTCCCATCTCTCTCTATCTGTCCCCGTTGGTGCTGTTTACGTAGAAAGCGTCCCAAAAACATCATGAGGTTGGCAGAATTTAGTCTCCCACCTCTTAAAGCTGATCCACTGTGAAAAATTCCCTCATACAAACAAAACACAACGGCCAAAACATGTGAGGACTGAAAAGATTGACTTCTACAGAGGGAAAATATTCTTTTCCAGCACCTGTTAACGAAACATGATCAAAGTGTTTCCAATGCGTCCTGATCGTGTCGTCTTAGTTTCTGAATGATTCACTGACTTTTTACCAGGATTTATTTTCTCTTGCCAAAAACTCAACTCGACCCAGGTGTTATAAGACGGGTCAGGAGAGTTTCACTTCAGACTGTTTTCTGCTTTAATGTGATTTATTTATTTTTTTTAAACTTAACCACTAACCAACAGACATTTACTGTTGGTTAGTGGAGGATTTCACAAGCAGAGTGTCTTAGTTCTGCTGCAGAAGGATGTTGTTTCTCATTTAGTTGCGTCTTGGGCTGTTTTCACTACTAACATCGTCTCTTTAAAGTTTAGGTCAAACTGGCACCATGACATCAAGCTGGATAGCAGAACCGTGATTATTTCTGGGCACTTCTATGATCTGCTATGGTGTTGTCTTAAATAAGAGGACAGCTGTACGTTAGCTGGAGTTTGGACTGCAGCACAGTCTCCAGGGGACGTTCACAGCAATAAAGACTTGTAGGGATGGTAAAGCTTTAAGTCCTGAAAGCACCATGCACAGAGCTGTTCTTGACCAAATGCCAAGTACTGTAAAGATTGCTAGGCCCTGCTCCAGAATTTGGCCAGTACCAGACTGGACCTACAGAGGTAGATTACACACACGTTGTTGGTCTGGAGGGGTTTAACTACACACCCGGTGTAGAAGTGGTGACGTTTCTGATCTGGCACATGTCAAGACTCCCGGAGTCGAGACCAAATACACACCGAGTTTAAATACAAGGAAGAGAAGAGTTTCACATGTAAAGAAGTAAAAAACTGGGTTATTTTTGACAAGACAATTGAGGAGCGCTGCAAAGACTCTATTGGCTCAAACGCAGAAGAAAAGCTTCAGCTCCTCCTTGAAGCTTCTCTTCTCTTCCTCGTATTTAAACTCAGTGGTTGAGTTTTACGGGATGTAAGGCAGAAAATCTCCAAAGTCCCATCAGAGCTGACAATCCAACGTGGCTGCAGAGTGGTGATCATCTGCACTGATGAACAACTTAAACTGCTGTCAGATTGTATTCCATTCAAAACAATTACACAAGCTACTGTGGAAGCTCTGCCTGTTGACGTGTGGCTATATTTCAGAATACTGTACTTAACTAGGTTGCTGAATTTCTTTAAAAAATGTTTGAATTTTGTCAGCTATTTATCCTGAGTTTATACTATTAGTAGAGCCTCATTTTTATTTTCTCATGTAGAAAATGTCCCACATGCCTTGTTGTTGTTACCTCAAGCAACAACCTGTTTTCAATCAGGTCTGGTGTGTTTAATTGATGGGAATTTGGAGATTTTCTGCCTTACTTCTCGTAAAACTCAACCACTGAGTTTAAGTACGAGGAAGAGAAGAGAAGCTTCAAGGAGGAGCTGAAGCTTTTCTTCTGCGTTTGAGCCAATAGAGTCTTTGCAGACTCTGACTGAAGCCTCTAAACGCTGTAAAATGACTATCATGTTTTCTGATAGATGTGGGTGTTACGGAAAACAGACCAGACTTTCCAACATGTTTCTTTTATTGTATTGATCAGGCCAAAGTTTAAAGGAGGCTCTTTTTACTCCACAGGGCATTCCTGTGTGTTGCAGAGAAGGAAAGTAGAAAACTTTATGAATATTTTATAAATGTACGCTTAGCATCTGTTCAGGGTTGGCTCTGTATGAGTGAATGTTGCCCCTTGAAGTTTCACTGAAACAGAGCAGCGACTGAGGCTCTTTGTTCTTTACAGCCTCGGTCTATGAATGGTACTGGTACAGCCAGATCCGTGCGGCGCATTTCAAGTGTCCGCTTCCTTTCTGAGGAGTTGTGGTTTGATGAGTCATGAACACGTCGAAGCGAACATCCTTCGGTACTAATGTAGCGTAAATAAACACAAGCCAAGGTGGCCAGCAACAGAAACGGTAGGAATGGGCAAACTCATCGGAGCGCTTGTGATGTAACTGAGAGGCAGCCTTGAAGTAGATGTGTAAGAATAAGTGATTCTGAACTCTATGATCCTACTGCAAACCAGATAAAAGGATAGGGAGGATAAGGAAGAGAAGCTTTTCTCTAATTTTATATAACCTTTCCTACTCTGAGACACAATCTGCAGTTTAACCTCTGACCTCCAGTTGAGAGCAAAAGACAGATATTCAGCAAGTCGGATCCCAAAAGCTGTCCTAATGAAGAGACAGACGGCTACAACATCTGAACACTTTTATTCCCATTTAGTGGTGAATTTCTGCATCATTGAATCTACAACAGCTTCTACACCAAACAAATACAGCCTAAGATGCTCTAAACACATGAGTTATAGTTTAAGCCAAACTGAATATAAGCTTACCCGTAAACATGTTAAAATATATGTTTTTGCAAAGTTGATATTTTAAATTTAGACTTCAGACGCTTCAGCCAGTGTTGATTAGCTACTGATACACCTATTACAAAATGTACTGGGATATGTGCACCTTGTAACAATTATGTGGACTGTTACTTGGTCATGGTGTAAATGCACACATCACTGTACAGGATTGAAATGTTTTATGTTTCTAAAACATGAACAGCATGCAAATATTAAAGGACTTGGTTGCTAAATTCCACTCTTCTGAATTGAACTAAGATGACTGTAATTAGTGTGCAGGTGTATGAGAATCTGAATCTGGTTACTGGATGAACCTGGCAGATTGTGGCAATAATTCAACCAGACCAGTTTACTTTGTAAATAAAGTGTATTTTTGTTGTGAACCGAACCCGTCAACAATCTACAATGGAAGAACACAAAATTAATTTGATAAATTATTTTGCAAATAGATCCTTAAAAGCCTGATTTCACATTTATTGTTGTTTCTTAATATTATTGCCTGTGTTTGATGAATAAATTCAACAGTTATTGAGAAACTAATATGTGTGTGTGTGTTTGGTCTGTGGTCTTGTGTGTGTGTGTCTGTGTCTTCCAGAAAGCCTACTGTGGCCACTGTAGCGAAAGGATATGGGGGCTGGGCGGGCAGGGCTACAAGTGTATCAGCTGCAAACTGTTGGTCCATAAGCGCTGTCACAGACTCCTCCCTCTGACCTGCCAAAGGCTTATGGTGAGTTATTCTTCTGCATTTGGGCTCGACGGAACACGCCGGTCTGAAATCAAGTTACAAGCAGTTAGAAAGTGTGAGGACATGTTCCCTGAGTGGGAAAACACCATGGAGTCCAACATGTTAAAGCACTGCGTGTTTCATCTTAAGGCAACGAGTTGAATGGGGAACCTGCATCGATTCTGGTCACAGAGCTCTTTGATGCATACGATTTGGCTTTCCAAGACGTTTCACTCATGACATTTTCTCTAGGATTAGCTGTAAGTTTAAACGAGGTAGTCCATGGGACAGCACGTACATGAGCCTTAAAGTTTTTGCATCAAGGTAGTTTTGTAAAGCAATGTGAAAGAGATGTTAATATAGACCAATCAGAAGACATTTTGACAAAATAAAAACCCTTCCTCACAGAACAAAGCGAACCTCAGGTCTTTTTACAAAGATCATTCACCTGTTGACATTCCCGTAAAGGAAGACTCAGCGTGAAACCTACATGAAGAATGAAATCTTCAAGAATAAACTTTGCCCAAAAGGAAACACAATCATTTTAGTCCTTCTCAATTGTTGTTTACTTATTAATCCCTTCCCTTGGTCTTGTTTTCTGTGTACAAATGTTCTTCTACTGGGAAAAAGTTGGTCCATCCCTAAATCTGGGGATGTATAGTCTTCCTTATACATAAATTCTTTTAACAGAGGACACTGCTCCAAATGAAATAGGTTTGGAGCTTCTACCTGTGTGGCTACTATCGACTGTAGCAACCTGCGCCACCCACTGCATGTAGGGAGTTGGTTGGATGAACAAACTCTTTCCTAATATCAGAAAGCTGTTAGCAATCGATCAGCACACTGCTAGTGGATGTGTAACATGCAGCAGAAAGCTGTGGCCATTGTTTCTCCCTACATCCAGTGGGTGGCGCAGGTTGCTACAATCGATAGTAGCCACATAGGCACTCCTTTCAGCACAGTGTTTCTCAACCCTGGTCCTCACCGCTCCCCTGCTCTGCATGTTTTAGATGTGCCTCTATTCCAGAACAGCTGATTCAAATGATTGCATGACCGTCAAGTACTGCAGACGCCTGTTGATCACGCAGAGATACAATTCAGATGTGTGGCAGAAGGGAAATACCTAAAACATGCAGAACAGGGGGGCGGTGAGGACCAGGGTTAAGAAACTGTTCTAGCAGGTACAACACTTTCAATTGGCTGAGAGGTTGCCAGGCGACGGTGCATTTTTGTTCCAGAAGCAAGCAGAAAATGTTTCGTAAGGAAGCAGAGAGTCTGAGCAGAGACTATGTCTAAGCGCGAGGAGGAGTTTTGAGTACAAGAATTACAAGTTTTGAGAAAAAAAAAAGACAAAATCCTGCTTTCAAACTGAAAATGTGTACTCACTCTTGGATTATGACAGAAAAATCCCCCCCATAAAAGTGGTATAAGCATCAAAACTGTTCCAGTATGTCCTATTTTAGATGAGCAAAGCATAAAATGTTGTTTTGTTGTGCTGTTTAACGTGGATGGGAAGTAACGGGGAGGAATCGGGTCGTGACTTTGGAGAAGGAGAGCAACTTGGCATGTTTGACTTCTATTTGAATTTATTTTGTGTGTGACTGATGTATGGATCCACACGCCACCCTGAGCTACATTCCTGTTGGCTCATCAGTACACACAGGCTGTCGCAACACAGCTAGAGAATGAGCCTGATTATTTTTGGCCCCTGGCTAACCGACAGTCTTTGAACCTCTCGGTATCCGAGGTGGAGCTGAAGCTTTTCTTCTTTATTTGAGCCAATAGCCAGTCATTGCAGTGCTCCTTATTTGTCTGGCCAAAAAATAAAAAAAAAATACCCCTGTGTTTACTTCTTTACATGTGAAACTCGGTCGTCTTGACTGATTAGCTGGTCAATGCTTTGGTTTCTATCTTTCTTAGAAGACACACTGAACTTTGCTCTGTGAGATGTTTTCTAATCTAACCCCACTTAAAACTTCTTTTACCGCCTACTAAACTTCTTAACATATTATTAATGCTGTCTAATGGGTCTCAACCAAACAGTGACTGAGCTTCAGTCACTGTTTGGCTGTCAGTAAGCACAGAACGTGTTCTGCAGTCTCTTAAGCGGTCACTCTGCAGCTCCGCTTCCTGCTCCATCCTCTGTGAAGTTGGTCAACACTACAGCACAGCGCTGTGCTTCACGTGACCAGTCGAGTTGACCACAGAGCAGAGCAGATTCCAAGCTCAGCAATCTGAAGACAGAAGTCCAGATTAGAAAGTCAATGTGGTCGATAGTGCTAGCTCTGACAGCGAGCTCAGTGTCCGCCGTTTGAATATTGACCAGCGTGTCATCATCGGAGGCAGATTAGTGACTCTGTGGCCCCAGAAAGCTGAATGCCACTTTCTGAGGGAGTCCCACATTCTCTTTCCTTTGGCTGCTTGTTTGGAAGCAACTCTACAAATGCAGTTTTCTTCCACGGTCCTTGCTGATGTGATTCAGCACACTCTTCACCAAGAGTGCAAAAACATCCAGGGACATGTAGCTGGATATCTGGGGGATCACGTCAGTGGATACTTAGATGAAGTTTTGAAATTCTTTTTTCAGGATCCAGTCATGCCATCACAGGAACCCCCTGCAGACGCCAAGAGAGAGGAGGTGGACGTCCCACCGGACGACACGGAGGACACGGACGGGAGTAAGACATTCCTTCGTTAAAGAGAAGTTATCCCCAGCATGTTTGTGTTGCTGCTTCGCCCTGTTTAAAAGGTTTTAACCCTGAACCAGTCTGGTGAACATTTAGTTTGAAATGTGATGAATGATGGTAGCTCATGTTACACTTACACTTGTTTACATTTTTGTGAAAAAGTCTCATTAGTTTCTCAAATCAGCTCAAAGTTGCTAAGCTACACCAAAACCAACACAATTGTTCCGCAGGACAAAACATCTCAGGCCATATTGGATCTTAAGTTAACATAATTAATTATTTTATTTGTGTTGGGACTAATTATTTCTGATATTTCTGATTATTATGTTCACCCACCAGATGGTGCTGCTTTTTGCAGCCGATCAGTGACCCGTCTCAGGACTTGATGATTTCTCATGCTTAATGTGTAATACATTTTACAGAAATTAGATCTTTTTTTTTCAATTAGCTCAATGATTACTTAATTCTAAACTGTGAAATTAAGTGACCACATGGTATTAATAAGGTGAAAAATTCCCAAAATGAAATTAATGTTAAATATGAATGAATAAATTAGGCGGAGGTAGTTTTAAAAGACTGCCATGTGAATATCAACATATATATTTTTTCTGCGATGCTTTTGAAAGGTTAGCAAAACACAGCATGGTTTTGCAAACATCCCCAAGTGCACTTTCTGCCAAAATAAGTATCTGAATCATCTCACTTTGAGCTCTGGGAAATGATCTCAGGTGGGTAGAGCAGCCAAAAGCTTTACTCAAGGAAATGAAGCGCTACTTCTTTAAATGAGTCGAAACGAATTTGGTAAAAAATTACAATTTAAGCACTTGAGCAGGACTTCTTAATCAGATTTAAGTTGAGAGAATGATGTCATCTTAAGGGTATCGTAACCTTTCTTGGCTCTAAGCCTATAATGTGTAGAGTGCAAAAACCTCCCGCTGATGTAATGCACATTCACATGTGTTATCTCAGTTAGTCCATAACCTGCTCCTCCCACTGCAGCCTCTGTGTATCTATAATACTTAGAACATGATAAGTTCAAGGCAGTATTTACAGTATTTAATCTGAGAACGAACCATGTGGAAGAATGTAACCGTCAGGGTCAGATTCCCCCTGATAGAAGAGTCTGTTAATATCAACTATAGGATTTCTTTGTCAAAAAGACTAAACCTTGGTCACTTCACCTCACATTCATCATCACTGCTTATGTAACTCTCAGCGGCTTTCTAACTGCTTTAGCCCACAGGCCTCCTGCTCAGCTGACTGGCTCTGATGGGCCAGTCAGACCCGACTGTTTGGAGTTGCTGTTGCAAAGAGCTGCATGGTTTCTCTTGGTTTGATGTTTTCCTATAACTCTGTTTGTTATTATGTTTCTCCCTCTGCTGGCCCAGAACAAAATTGCATGTTTACGTTGCCGTCTGTCTCTTTTTCCGTTCTTCGCAGTATCCTTTCTGCCACACAATTGTGCAGTGGATAAAAGGGGAGACGTGGAGACGGAGGTGAGAGATTGGCCTGGTCACTCTTTCGCTTAAAGCATCCAAAACCAAAACTCATCGTACTGCATCCTCCGACTTACAGGACTCTGACCTCAATCCCCTGCAGGACATCAAGGCTGTAGTGGACGGTATCGACGGCATTAAGTTGTCCCAAGGCACCACTCTGGGTCTGGGTGACTTTGAGCTGATCCGGGTGATTGGGCGAGGTAGCTACGCCAAAGTGCTGCTGGTCCGGCTAAAGAAGAATGAGCAGGTGTTTGCCATGAAAGTGGTGAAGAAGGAGCTGGTCCACGATGACGAGGTGAGTGAGGCCGTGAGATTAGCAGAAGCGTGTTGGTGAATATTTTATCTTCCTGCTACCCAAGTTTTTATTATGGCATGACAATACTTGACCCGCTGCACCTCAGGGAGGCGCTACAGGTGCATCAAAACAAAAACAAACAGACTCAAAAACAGCTTCTTCCCTAAAGCAGAACACCCCGAAAGCTCACGCACTAATCGCATGGTGGTTATATGTGTATGTGTGTATAAATTGAACTGATTTAATATTGTAAATTATGCAAACATCATCATATTTATGCTTATATTGTACATTTTTCCTACATGGTTTGTACTGGTGGAGCGGACTTTAATCTCATTGTTGAGTGACAAACGATTAATTCTAATTATAACAATCCCACACTCATCTTCACTAAATGTATGTTGAAAGAACCAGCATCTTATTTTGTTGGAAACTAACTTTACATCTTTAGTCCACAAAATTTGTCCTTACTAAACATTGCTGCCGACACCAGCTTCAAATTATACACATATTACTACTAATTAATTTGGTGCAGTTGGGTTGCTTGTCAGGATGTAAGACTAAAATGCTGGAACAGCAACAGTAGCTGAAATGACCACTTGTTGGAGTGTGCAGAACATTGTATGGAAACACTCAACGTGTCAGACCTGAAAGCAGACGGGCTTCAGCAGCAGAAGACAACGATGGGCGAGGTGCCACTACTGTCAGCTAAGAACAAGAAACTGAAGCTACAGTCCAAACAGACTCACCAGAACTGGACTAGAACAGGCTGAAGTGATGCTTCCCAGTCTGATGAGCCTCGGTTTCATCTGCAGCATTCAGATGTTCGGCTCAGCAGGATAATGCACTGCGTTTTCTCTCTCTCACATGGTCTCAAACTGCCTTTTTTTTTTTTCTTTAAGAAAAGTGGGTCGCCTGTGCCTCTCTGTCCGATGAGCATGCTTAGCTGATGATGAACACAATAATGAAGATGATCAGTTTTCCTCTGTCATCCTCTTCCTAGCAGCATCACAGGGTGAGGGAATTCCTCAGAGAAGTCGACGCCAATGCCGATGATCTCCTGCTGCACAACAATGTGAGACGGCTTAACAAACGCAGGGCTTTGGCAGGCTTCTGGTCCATCAGGAGGGAAATAACATGTTTTTTGGCAGAGCTAAAAAACAAATCATAACAGAACACAGTTTTCTCAATTCCTAGAAAATGAGAAACAGATGAGCAGTATGGCCTTTTGGTTGACATTACTTCACATCTAGATGAGCTGAACTTGAGGCTGCAGGGCCGGGGCAGTTCAGTTTCAGAGGAAACTTGATGTTGAAGGAAGCCATGTCAGCTCACTTCCCTGCACTGCAGGACAAGGTTTAGGGACAGCAAGACGCGTCCTCTTCTCTTGACTTTATTGAGAGATTCACTGTAAACCTTTGACAGTTTCAGCTCACCATGTTCATGTCAGAAGCTTTTCAAACGAAGTCACACAGCACTTCAAGTGAGTAAATGCTGGGCATCTACAGATGCAGCTGGTTGACCTCCAAGCAGATTTGGCCCTGAAGGGAGTAGTTTGTCAGGACCGATCCTTCCACTTTTTGGCTCCAATTGGTTCCTGTTTCAGGTTTCCCACATCTGAAGCACGTAGCCTTGCAGGTCTTGACCGTGTTTGGCTCCAAACACAATGGTGAGGCAGCTCTCTCCAAAATGAAGATGACCCCTCCAGGCTGCACAACGTTCCACTCCACCCCGTTTGGCCATTTTCATAGTTTAATAGCAGCAATATCATTATCTACCAGCAGGGAAACCTTTTATTCCAACGTTTATTAAAGATGTCAACAACGGAGGACTTTTCCATCCAGTCTTACATGTTGGAGCCAGAGCCGTACCCAGAGCAGGAGAATGAAGACGGCAAACCTGTAGAACTATGCATTCAAATAAATGCATCGCAATGTTGTTGTTAGTGTATTTACACCCTCACCATTTGCACCAATTACCCTCAAAAAGGAGCGTAGCTTAACAATAGTGTCCATGCATATCAGATACCTATTTAAATATTAATGCTACCACAATATGAATGAAGTAAACAGAGCCTCAACATACTGAAGGACTTATCTAATGTGAGCATCAAGGTCATCACTGAATGCATTTTTGTTATGTGTTTCCCAAGACAAAAATGGTGGAAAATAAAGCCAAATAATTACATTCAAAACATGCTCAAAGAGGCAGCTAAAAGCTAGCATACAGCGCTAACAGAAGCAGAAGGCTCAATGCTATCAAACCAATGACAAGGACCTCATTACACAAAATTAATGTCTAAAATAAACTTTACTGTCATTTTAGTGTTAACAGCTTGCTGCTTTGCTGTGTACCTCATAAATGCTCCACAAAACTAACTTTCATTCCAGCGAAAAAATGTATTTAACCAGACACTTCAAAGAGGCTCTGATGCCTAAGGACAATGTAAGGACTCGTGTGTGTTAATACACCCTAGAACTGAACATTTTGACTTGTCTCCCTACAACTTCAGCATAACTGAACTTGGACTACAAAATCGCTGCAAGGAATAAAAAATGCAGATTCACCCAACTTATTAGCTGGACGTCATGACCTTGTTTAGCAATTCCAAGGCAAATGCGGTGACATCATAGGTCAGAAAACGTCCTAATCTAAAGAGGAAAAATTAACACTGATGCTCCCATGCTTTTTGACTAAAAAAAAACTGATTTCTCTCTGAAATCAGACAAACTTACCAACCAATGGATGGAGCCTGCCTTCATCAGTCATTGATGGAGAGGTGGGATAATAAAATTATACCGAGACGTTTATCTAGTAAGGCTGCCAATCACACAGACAACCAGCCATGTACGCTGGACAGTAAGAGCAATTTAGAGAGACCATTTAATCTAACATTTTTGGCTGTGAGTGGCAGTCGGAGTCCCTGGAGAAAACCCTCATATGCACAAAAGAACAAACATACACTTTCATCCCAGAATTTGAACCCAGGACCTTCTTGCTGTGGAGCAACCATGTCATATGGCAGTCCAGGCTTCTTGACCCAATTTAAAACGGGTTCTTTGCTAAATGCTTATGTGGTGACATGACACTTGGTCATTCCTTCAGTTTTGGAGCTTTTCCGTGGGTGACTTAAATGTTAAAACTAGAAATAGGCATTAATGTGAAAATGATCAGGTACTGGACTAAAGAAAAACTAGAAAAAGCTGTCCAAAAAAAAAAAAACTGGAAGAGTTCCAGGTGGAGAAGCACCGATGAATACCTCGTCAATAGATTACAGGATAGTGTCGCTGTTTGGACAGAACATGAATTGCAAATGGCTGGATTTAGAGTTTTTCCTAGCAATATATCCTCCTGACTACCAGGAAAAAAAATATTGTCCAATCACCATTTTTTAAAATCCCACATTCTTTGTACGGTAATAAAAGGTTTTATGCACTTACTTTGTCTCTTCCCATAAAATATGTTATTACTGATGAACGCAATTTTTATGTATTAGAAAAAGATATGAACAAAAGTCCCACCCCTTCACATGTGGTATCATTGAAAAGCCCTAAATGTCCTCTCCAGATACCAAAAGGAATTAATTCAGTAGAATGCAGGGGGTGGGAGATATTCAAGTTTAGAAATGTCCTTTACAGAGGACAAAAATGAACTACTGGTAGTCAGGAGGATATATTAATATAGAACAATTTAAAGGGAAATCTTAGAAATTCACCTGCAAAATGGTATAATTTAAATTTGTGGGAGATGTGAGAATGTTTCCATTACTGCTGCAGATTGACTGTATTTTTAACTGGTCATCCAGCAGATGGCAGTATTGCTCAACAAATTCTCATTAAAAAAAAAATCAACCCAATGTCTTCCTTAAGTTACACTTAAGATCAGCATCCAGCATCTTCATCCTTTAGGATGAAAGTGAACTGGACTCAGTAGCAAACTGGTTTTGTACCAGTAAAAACTCGAAGGAAAACATTTTTCACCTTTTCACTTGAAAATCCTTTTGTTGGTACTGATTCTCTGGTCAGTTTGTTCACTCCACTTTAATACTTCTCAACTCTCTTTTAATCTGGCATCCGAGAAGCCTGGAAGCCTCCGCTGAGAGCCGGCAGAAGTAGCTGAAATGACCAAGATAAAATACTTTGCTATTCAATGTTCTGCGCGATTACAGATTCTTGAAGCCAACAAGAAGGAATTCAGAATCATGAGCACAGTATGTGGTTTGTGTTGTGCTGTTGTGAATTAGGCCTGAACCGTATCGGAGCACAGCATAGCAACTTCACATGCAGAAACGGTTTATTGTAGCACACATAAAATGTGAACTTTAATCCATTTAACGACACTTTAAATCAGTATCAAACACTCTCGCCTCTGGCTGAGCACTCTAGTTCTGATCAGAAACAGCTGACTGACACCATAAATACTCTGTGACTCTGTCACACAGCCTGTAAGGTAAGGTCCTTTTACTGATTTTTATGGTCTAATGGGGAATTTCACTCTGATGCAGAGTGCTGAGAGCAGGGGTGTCCAAACTTTGTCACATGAGCCAAAATCATCCCGTCAAAAGTGCTCAGAAAGAAAACAGCAAAAATCAAGCAAATAGTCCTCCAGTTTTATTTTGTTTTTAGTTATTATTAGTTTTAGTTTTTTTTGTCTGTTTTTTTATCATAGATTCAAAATATAAAATGGATTCTGCATGTTTGCGTATTAAAAGAGCTTTCATAATAGTTTTCAAATTATTTTGGATTTGATTGAACATATTTCTTTCCTGTTATGAAAGCAGAATTTGGGTTACCTTCTTTCAAAAATGTTTGCTATATTTAGCCAAGTTTAATAAGTTAATGAAAAGAGTTGGCTTTTCAGTAAAAACGTGTGGATAAACATGGTTCTAATTACTATGAAAGCTTGGTTATAAAATGATGAATACTTTGTGTCTTAACATTTTCTATTTAAACAAATTAGTGTAGGTCTTGAACTGCAGCTGGGGGGACACAGAAAAAACAATCCAGGAACCACAAATGGCCCCCGGGCCACACTTTGAACACCCCTGGCTTAGCGCATCTTTGATCTGATCTGTAGGACGATAGAAGCATGTCGGTCAACACAAAGACCAGAACGAGGACAGATTTCCAGAAACATAGGTTATAGAGTTTAGTCAGTTATTTCTCTTGTGAAACATGCTTTTGAAAAATAAATCTACTTTTGGAAAGCTGAGTTAATTACCCTGAAATCAGCAGTTTTATGGGCTGAAATCCCCCCGTTATTCTTGATCACAGAACTCTCAACATCACCCACAGAACGCCTTCTGCTTCACTTCAGATCTATTCTTTCTTTAAAACTGGCCCGTATGAGGAAATGAGACCCGTGTCTTAGTGCTGCTGCCTGAGCCGGAAAGGCTTCAGTCTGAACAACATGAACTGAAATAGTGGGAAAAACTTGTAAAAATTACATGTGCATATTCTCAAGGCGTAAATTCTAAGTTTTAGTTAGGCAAAAAGGAAATGAACGTATTATATGTGTTTTATTTTATTTTATCAAAGGCAGGATATTGTCCTTCTGGCTGTTTCTTTTGGTAAATGAACAAACTGTTAAATAGTCAATATGTCTTGACTTTTTACATATTATTGAATCCAATAAAGACTCCAAACCAGAGTCAATAGCAGAATAAGCTGTTTGGCCCTGATGGAGGGAATTATAGATCCACATAGTCAACTCTGCTGCTCAACACACTGATGCATTTTCTTTACAAGTGTGGGACCATTTAAAGGGAACTAAACACATTCCAGCAGTATCGGATTTGTTTCCAGAACATGTTACAGCAAAGGAGAACATCAGCCAAGCACAAGTTTCCTTTTTTTTATTTCTTGGATATAAATTCAAATTAAACTGTCCATATTTCAGCTCCTGCTAAAGCAGACGTAGTATTTACATTTTAAAATAGAGGAATTTCCTTTGGACATGGTTAAAATTATAAAATGGAAAAAGTCATAATAAATAAATAAATTACTGGTAATGAATGAAAATTAATGCATTACCTTTGAATTGTGGTTCAAAGGTAATGCTTTGTAATGCTCAATCAACTAGAGGCTTATTTTAACGTTCTGTGATGAATGAAACAGGATGTACATGATAGAAAAGTTTGGCCTTCTTGAAGGTTTCTGCAACGTTCCTGAGCTACAGCGTTCCTGAAATGCAGCATTTCTGAGTTGCAGTGTTCCTGAGCTGCAGCGTTTCTGAGCTAAAGCGTTCCTGAGCTGCAGCGTTCCTGAGCTGCAGCGTTCCTGAGCTGCAGCGTTCCTGAGCTGAAGCGTTTCTGAGCTAAAGCGTTCCTGAGCTGCAGCGTTCCTGAGCTGTAGCGTTCCTGAGCTGCAGCGTTCCTGACATGCAGCGTTCCTGAGCTGCAGCGTTCCTGAGCTGCAGCGTTCCTGAGCTATAGCGATTACTGTCAGCCTGTCACTTGTGAGAGTCGATAAGTTTGTGAGACAAGTTTCTAATGTTTCCTTGTTCCAGCCCATCCGTCAAGGTGCAGTCTTTTATCTGGGACGACTCAGAGAAGCAAACGGTCTGAATCACCCTGAGCATGAACCGACTGATCACAGGAGTATCAGGAAGCCCATCGATCAGGCAGATTGATTGTAATTATCTGCCATCTCCGTCTTTGCTCTTCTCTGCAGGATATCGACTGGGTGCAGACAGAGAAGCATGTGTTTGAGCAGGCGTCTACAAATCCATTCTTAGTCGGCCTCCACTCCTGTTTCCAGACAGAAAGTCGGTAAGAGCCAGATAAGACTGACAGCGCTGATTTACAGGCTGGCTCTTCTCTGCTACAACTTTTTTTGTGCTCTCTGAACACTAGAAGGACTTTTTAAATTAAAAAAAAAAATCAATTCACTCCTCAAATGTCTTGATATTTTCTGCCTTTAACAGAACGTTAAATCAGCTAAGCAATCCAAGTTCAGCTCTTTTAATAATGAAGTCCAGTATTCCTGCATTTGGATCAATATCTGATGAGGACAATTTAGACAGAAATCACATGACAATCTGCCCAGCGACTGTATTTGTTTAGAAGGACCGGCCAGGTCCTTCTAAACAAATACAAGATCCACAATTAAACAGTCAGAACTTTACACTCTGTTGTGGTTTTCCTTTTTGACCTTCCTCAACGTGTTGGATCAGCTCTGCTCTCCTGTTTGCTTTCTGCACTGTTTGGATTAGAAAACACACTTTGTGTTAGCAGTTCTCAGCTGTTGTGTGATCTCATTCCATTCATAAGTTGGACACTGAAGGTTTTTCTGCATTTGCTGACGATGCTTACAGCAATGAAATTGCCTTTACATTACATTTCTTTTCCAAATGTTTTATGTCGTTAGTCCACTGACTCCTCAGCATCGAAACAGACCAACTCAAGGGTTAGTCTGTCATTTTCATTTCAGGCCACTTTGTGAATCATGAATGTCCTCAATGGGGCAGTTGTGGCAGAAATTATTGATAGAACGAATCAAATCTCCGTCCTAATAAAACTAGAAGTATGTCCCACCTAAACGAGACTCAGAATTTCTTCTCAAATCTTTGTTCCGAGGTCGCGAGCAGAGCTTTAGTTTGACTAACCACAGGTATTACTTTGGTGTTCTTTGGCGTGCGTTTTGTTTCAACAGTAATATTCAGTGTGTGAATGTGTGTATGGCTGACTGTAAAGCAAACGTACCATTTTAAGTGGTTCTTCTTAATGTTTGCCACGTTGTGGGTGATTAAAAAAAAGTCCTGGCTGTATTTTCAGGTTATTTCTGGTGATCGAATATGTGAATGGTGGGGATCTGATGTTTCATATGCAACGGCAGCGGAAACTCCCAGAGGACCATGCCAGGTAAGCATCCAGATGTTCAGCAGCTGTTCCCACACATGATCCAAGCCTCCGTCCAGTTCTGTGTTCAAACCTCTTCAACCGGCCTTCATTCACATGCAATGGTTACTGCTCTAGGTTTTTCATGTGTCGGCGTCATTTCGAGGTAGTAATATAAATTGTGTTTGGATTTTCTTCATCCGCTGCAATAAAAATCTCTGTGGGCCAGATTAGAGCTGAGAGGCATCTGCTGCAGGGCCAGGAGGAGGATCAGTAAACGGTGCTTTTATTGGACTCTGGTTAAGCTGATGTGACAGCTGCTCAGGAGACGCATGCATGGAACCACCAGCTGTTTAAACGTGGACTCACTGGAGGGATGGAGCGTTCTCCGAGAACAAAGAGCATCGGTTTCATGAAAGGATCTGGCGAAGTGCGGTCGGTTGGTAGCGACTAAAGATCTTTTCTATAAACATTTTCCTGCGGGGCCTCCGTTTTCACACCGAGCAGATCCTCTCGCGGGGACGTTGTGACGCTTCCAAATCTGAATTAAGACTTCTTTACATCTTGGAAGAAATGCAGCGAGGACCCATAATTCATCGTGCCTGCCTGCTTCAGGGGCACTCCGACTGCAGCTCTGATAAATTTCGGATCAAAGGCGCCGTAATTTAGAGAGGCACCGTTGGGCCCCCGATCGGCCTCTTCAATCTGCAACCTGGAGACAGTGGCTGTACATATGCAAAGCAGCATGTTAAGCACTCATCACGATTGTACATATTCATGAGCAGCGCTCTTAGACAGAGCCCTGACGCGCTCCCCCGCGCAGTGGGCGACGCGGGTGATGCTGATAGGATGTGTCTCTGCGCCGTCTGAAGGCAGCAGAGGAACAACAGAGGCTGCCAGAGCCGAGATGTGGGGGAGCGCCGTGGGATCTGTGATTCCTCTGTCAAACGCAGACTTTCCTCCCTCCTCCCTCACTGTTTGACAATCATTGGTTTACAGCAGCCAGACACAGAAAGCCTTGTCAGAGTTAATGAAGGCTTGTCTCCAAGAGACAGAAAACACTACCTACACACGGAGAGAAAACACACCGCTGACTCACCAAAGAAGCTCTCCAAGTACATTTTATCATCACCAAACGGGCTCCGAGCCTGAATCACAGCGGGAGACCGAAGGATCTGCTGCAAAGTGCCGCCGCTGCGCTGTCCAAAGTTTCACTTGTTTAGCAGGCGAGTTTAGGAACTCTGCTCCAACGAGTCGGAAACTACAGAAGCGCAAGGAAACTTTGAGCGACCAGATTATCTGCAGCAGCAGAAAGCCAAAAAAACCTTAATGTCCGTTTCCTTTTACACTTCAGATGTTTTATTTTGTCCAGAGAGTTAATTTATTTATTTTTGTTAAATTGTGTATGCCATGATTAAGAACATCTATAGAAATGTGTGATCACGATGCCGTATCAAGTCATCTGAAAAGTGCAGCACCTCCTTCCACATACATGTCTTTAGCATGTCTGCAGTGGATTGTAAAAACATTCGTACCTCCTGAACTTTTCCATATTTTGCCACATTACAACCACAAACATAAATATGTTTTATTGAAAGTTAATGTGACAGACCACGCAGAAAGAAAATTATACATGATTCAAAACTTTTTTTTTTTTTTACAAATAAAAAACTGAAAAGTGTGGTGTGTACTTATATCACTTTGTGTTGGTAACCTTTTGATTTTTTTTCCCTAAAATGGTCAGAACATACCATTTCTGTTTTAGAAATAAATCTGTCTTAAGTTTCACTTTTTAAAGCTAATTATTGAAATAAACACACATTTTTTTAATTTTTTTTTTTTTTGCAATACATCTGGGCACAAACCCTGGAGACTAGTGACTTTAATATAGTCTCAGGTATGTGTGTGCACATCTTTGGCCAGGTGGTGGCGCTGTGTGACGATTTAAACATTTTTCTTCACAGATTTTATGCTGCTGAAATCTGCATCGCTCTGAACTTCCTTCATGAGAAGGGGATTATTTACCGAGATCTAAAACTTGACAACGTTCTGTTGGACCACGAAGGACACATCAAGCTTACAGACTACGGCATGTGCAAGGTCTACAAGAGCCAAACATTTACTGACGTTCTAGTCGTGTTGTCTGCCGCGCTGAGCAGCCTGAACTGGAAGCTCCAGCATAACCTCTGTTTTTGTTGTTGTCCCCACATTGACGCCGTTGCTCACATCACGCTATAATCCAGGAGGGCATCAGACCAGGGGACACCACCAGCACTTTCTGTGGGACCCCCAACTACATTGCACCGGAGATCCTGAGAGGAGAGGACTATGGTGAGAACATGCTGGCTGTAGCGCGACAGTCCACTACCTGAAATCTAGTTTCATTTCAGGATTTCTGTCCTGTAAGGTTGCTAAGCTGTGTTAGCGTTAATGTGTGTTAGCGCTAAGCAACAAAAAGTGTTGCTGAGACGAGTTTATGATGACAAACTTTGCCTAGTTACCAGCCCATCATGTGTGTGTGTTCCCCCAGGCTTCAGTGTAGACTGGTGGGCTCTGGGTGTGCTGATGTTCGAGATGATGGCCGGAAGGTCTCCGTTTGATATTATTACTGACAATCCTGACATGAACACAGAGGAATACCTCTTCCAAGGTGAGACACAGTCATTTGCTCTGCTTGCCTTCAACCTAAGCTGGAAGTGGTTGGGTTTAGTCACTTCATGGGCTGTAAAATCAAAGTAGTCCAGAGGTTTCCTTCACTTGGCTCACTTTTCACATGCCTCGTCTTTGGTTTAAGCCTTATTAGTTGATTCGGTAACACTTTATTTGACGGGATGTGCATAAGACTGACATGACACTGTCATAAACATGACATACCACCTGTCATGAACATGAAGGAGTCTTTATGAACGGTGTCATGAACTGTCATTCTTTTAATGCAATGATACTCTAAAGGTGGCATTGAAAGCCCACTAGAAGTGTCAACTTTGTATTATTTTGTAAATAATGACACTTTCATTCATAGTTTGCACTTTTAATGGACTTTCAAGGCAATTTTTAGAGAAACTTTGCATTAAAACACCTCATGACAATAGTCTTAGACGTTTATAAAAACTCCATGTTGATAACAGGTGTTGTGTCATGTTTATGACAGTGTCATTCGGCCTTATGCACACTGCTTCAAATAAAGTGTTAACGTTGATTTCAAAATTATTTGAAACTGATTAAGAAAATAATTTGTCAGAAATAAAGAAAGTGAATTTTATAGCAGTGTAGCTTTAGAGCAGGCATACTCAGATGAAACTTGGACAAATTTACAGCTGACAAAATAAAATGAAGTATACAGAAAGTATACAGTGTAAGTGTGAAAGTTGGGCCTTTTTTTACTAGCTGGATTTTTTTCAGTGCTACAGAGAAAAACTGGACCTTAAACTGGCAATCATCTTTGTCTGCGTGATCTGGCAGTAACATAACGTAGCTCTGGACTAACACTCTGAACATCCACTGCTCTAAAGGAAAGCCATTCCTGATCAGTTTCTGCTGCTTCAGTGTAACTGGATGGAATCTGTGACTGTAAACTGTGTTCATCAAATACCATAACAGTTCATGTTATCACATAAATCTTTAAAAGAGGTGAAATTATTCGATCTTTCAGCATGTGCTGAGTAAACGCTTGAACTCGGAATGACGTTGGCTGAAAACACATCCTCAGTACGAAGTCCTGCCCACATGAGCCCTGGAGGATTTGGCAGTACATCATGGCCTCTATAACAAATGGGACTCGGTTGCATGTGAGGACCAGTGGAGTGTTTCCTTTATGCTTTTGCTTCATTTGGCAACTGATGGACTTTTCATCGAGCAGAGATGGAGCCAGATCATTATCCTGAGCCACCTGAAATCACAGAACTCTCTTCTGTCGGTTCAGTGACGAAATGTTGGTGATGGATCCAGGATTTTGAGCAGGAAATGCTTCAGTGTTTGTCACAATTTTATTTATATAAGGACACATTTGGAGAAATCCAACAGTTGCTAGAAAGGTATATATCAAGATTAGTTCTTTAGACCTGCACTGTTTTATTCTGTAAGGACCAAAGCTGACACAACAGTCACAGTAGGATAATAAAATTCAATGACATCTAATATAATATAATATAATACAACATGATACAGAGAGATCCGATGCCATAATTCACTTTATAATTAAGGTTATTTCTTCAAGGCATGCTATCAATCTGAAGATTTTAACGTGTTGGCAATCCATAAAGCAGATTAATCAATCTACCTATTTCGACCTGAAAGCTTCTCTCCTGTTGAGGGTGACGTAGTTCACAGCAGAACGTTGTGGGTTTGACTCGAGGGGAGTGACGAACGACAGCAAACAGCAACAAAGGTTGAACATTTTTCAACTTTCTTGTGTTTCTTTGCCAGCCCGCTTGTGCACATCTACGTGCACAAGCCCAAAATTTCACATGTACACATTCTTGCGGTCGCTTGGCTTTGTGAGGACAAGCGACCGCCGCCTCGTCCCACAAGTTCCATGTTAAATGAATGGAGAAGGACATTAATTTAAGACAAAACCTTTAAACCTTCCTGAATACAAAAACCTGGAAAACTGAGAATCTTCAGGCAAGTTTGGTTTGAGACAATAAAACAATTTCTAAAGTGTTTTCTGAAACTGTGCATGCAGACGCAGTTTATGATTTTGGCTGCATGTGGAGAGGTAGTCAAGAACTAGAAAATAAAGTATGTCTGTTAGTTGTCCCCTGAACAGGTTTGCTACTACTTGTATACCTGATACCTGTGTAGTTTAGTAAGTTTCCCTTAGTTGCTGTTGAGTGATGGGAGACTGTCTCACTGGGTTATGTGGGATATGGAAAGTAGGAGTGCACAACGGGTCAAAGGTTAAATACAAACTGAAGGATGTTACTGATTCTTGCACCTGTCAGAAATAAGGCCCAGGACTGACTCTAGATGATGACCTAATCATCAAGATCTATGGATAGCATCTATGTTCATTCAACTGCAGGATGGCTGCAGTCCTGCTTAGCACAGCAGATTAGCTTTGTTCCAAGATGGAGGCCTCCATCTGTTCAGGAAAGACTCAACTTGGGCAGCAGCTGAGGGAGCTGAATCAGTGTTTGGTTGATGTCATCACTTTGCATCAGAAGCTGGACGTATCTAAGCGGAGGACCAGTCGATCCAGGGAACAAATGAGCTCCAGTTATTAAAATGCCAGGTTTAACTGACCACATGGAAGTAACCATTTATGTCACTGAAATATTTGTGTCATAAACTAAAGGATTAGTCTTTTAATACAACATTTCACTACCTTCTTAAAACATGGATTGAAGGATGGGAAGTGAAGTAGTCAGATTTCTAGAGTGAGGTTTTGGGGATTTTCTCAATCAAATAAAACTGATGTGGTTTTAAAAGGCTGGCCCAACTCATTTATTTACACAGAGCTGTTGCAACAACGCACACATGGCTCTAATAAGAAGGAAACTAAACTGGCTTCACTCTAACAAGATGTTCAAGTTTTCAGGGAGCAGCGTGTCAGCATCCAGTCACTCTCTCAGCCGGTCGGATGTTTGCAGACGTGCATTTCAGAGCAGAAACCAACATGTTCATCCCACCTGCTGTTTGCCAAGATTCACTTCAATTTATTCACTTCTAAAATACTTTATTAGTCCCTTTGTGTTGTTAGTCCAGCTTCCTATCCAGCTTCCCTCTTGTTGTAGTGTACCTCTAAGCAGGCAGTGATGGTTGCTCCTGAAGGAATGTTAAACGAAGTGCTCTCATACACAACATCCCTCAAAATCAACTGTGCTTATTGGCATCACATCTTTTTGTATCATGTTAAAAATTTTTCTGCATCATTCTCGCCTTCGTAGCACATCAGTAATTTTTGATTGAGAAGTTGACAGTGCTCTGTCTTGTAGATCGGCTGAATAAACGCCGATCACCTTAACTCTGTAAGTTAAGGTGGTAACTTAGCTCACAGAGTTTGAATGTTTAGATTTCAAAACAGAACCGCTTAATGTGCGACTAGCATCCGACAGCGGACTGTCGGTTTGGTTTGGACCATTTTTCTTTCCCATTCTGGGATGGTTCCGCCATGTTTATTTCTCTTTCAATCAGTTCCGGCTTAAGGATGACCAGTGGTTCCTTCTTATGTGCTGCAACACTGAAAGAAAGTGTTAGCTCATGTTATTAGTTAATCAAATGGAACTCAGTTTAATAAATTAAACTATTAATCAACAATTAATCATAAGTCAACCAATTGTTTGCATCCATACTTTGTGGTTTGAGTGTTTTTTTTTCTTTTCTTTACATCAGTATGCCGTTTTATTCATGTCAAAACTTATAAACTGGGCTTAGTTCTTCACCTCAATAGTTTTTTTTTTTTTGGTACCTCTTTAATATCTGTAGCAGCTCTCTCTAAAGAGACCTGAAGAAACATGTTTCATTTGCATATTGACAATCATTATTGGATGTTTCAACATTAATACAATCTCAGGGTTTTGGATATAAAAAAAAAAGATGGCTAATACACATCCGACTATCTTGCCTCCAGTTTCGAACTTTGTTGCAACGGCGTGCTAAAGAGTGAGAGCTCAGCAGAAAACGAGCTGTAGGTGTCATCTCACTTCATCATTGTAGAGAATTTCTCTGCTTCTATTTGTGTTTGTGTTTCCTCGAGCCATATGGTCTCCTTACATAGCGCAACCCCATCACCTCCTCCTCCCTTCCCTCGCACTGTCCGCAGCAGCAGAAATTCCTCCATACTACAGTGTGACGCACTTTGTCTCAGCTGTGACCGTCAGGACCTTATAGCACGGCGCTACAGCTCGCATCTGCCACCAGTACCGTCCTCCTGGTGGTTTTACTGTGGCTGATCAGCAGGTCCCTGGACGAACGCCTGCCAACGGAAACCGACCCTTTCACTAGAAGAGCCACCCACCATATGGCACCGAGATGGAGCCGGTGCCATGGGTGTGCTTTGGCTGTTGGTGCAGCACATGCCATCCCCAGAGCTGAGATGCTCAGAGACCGGAGAGCATTGGAGTTATTTTTGATAATCAACCAGAAATTTATCTCAAAGCAGGAACAAGAGGGGAAAATTTAAGAAATTTAAAAATGAGCAAATTACATTATAAAAATGTTCTTGAATAATTTATGTTGTTTTACTGCACATAGTATTTAAAATAATAAAATACTTGCAATAATATATTATGATGAACACTGAACCCAATTTATTTGTATTGAAATAGTGTTAAGGGTTACCATAATACCAAGAACTTTAACATGTAGCATAAGCTGCTTTGCAATACAAATTTGGGCTTTCAGTTAAAAATCCAATATCAACTTAATACAGCATTCAAAATCTAACACAAATAAAACCACAAAACTCATTAACCCCACGAGAATAATAATAAGAGAATACAATACCATCAAGAAGACAAATGTGGCACTCAGAAGAAACTGCTTGAGCTGTAATCTGAACTGAAGCCAATCAGGGTTCAGTTTTCGTCCTGCAGGAAGTGAACTCCGACTCGTTAGCTCCTCCTGTTTGACCCACAAAGACATTAGAACCCGACAGTTCCCACTGCACGCTCCACCAGCTGTACTTCTAAAGGAGCGGTACAGGGGAAGCGTTTCAAAATAAATTGAAGACTTTGATGCAGTTTTTTTTAAGTTCAATAACTTTATCTTTTTAAAAACAAACTAGCAGGCTTTGGTCAAAGGCCTTCTCTTTTTTAAATCATCCTGAGGTGTGAATGGCGGGTGGAGCTGCTTGTAACCAAGAGTTTATACATGAATTTAAATGAAAAAAACAAAAAAAACAACAACAAACTTTTAAAAATATAAAAACAATTTGCAGCAAGAAATGTTAGACAGTATTAAAGATTTGCACATTTCAGGTCCGAGGCATTTCAAAGTGCTTTACTCCCTAAGAAATATAGAAACCAATTGTGAACCACGATGTTGCCTTCTTATTTCTCTACTGTAAAAACATCTAATATTGGTTTTGCTTTTCCAAATAAACTGCTACTCAGTGGAAAGTGACCAGGATCATGCCTTGTATTCAAAATGTAATTTTCCCATTGTGTTGGACTTTAGCAGTTTATTGTGGCTCATTTTTATGCAGACCGTGGTGGACATGGTGAACCATGTTCCCTCAGAGGAAAACAGACTCTGAAACCCCCTGGCAGAAGAGTGAAACTGGTCTTTGACTAATATAGTCAATTTTCAACTGTTCCTTGATCTGTGTGCCATTTGTCTAAATCTCTCAGCCTCTCAATTCAGAAATACTTTTTAAAAATATCTAAATGTTAAATTAAATGTCATTGTAACTCCTATAGTCAAAGTATCATCAGAGAGTCGATGCTGTAGGCAGGAAGGATTATAACAATCTGCTGGCTGCTGCTGCTCCTTCTCTCTCTGGTTGTTTGGGCAGAGGGCTGTTGGAGTCTGGGTATGATCATTGCCTGCTATGATGAACTTCATCCTTCTCTCTCTGCTCGCTGGTTCTGCTCTGCATCCACAGAACCTCCTTTTCTGCCCCTCTGAGTTTTGGGGTGATGGCAACTGTTCTAATGGGGGGAAAAAGTAAAAATTCTTCCCTCTGCACATCATTCAGAACCAGAGGGATTAATTGCCCTAACATTCATTAAAAAGAAATAAAACATCAGAACTAAAGTCTTGAGAAAGAACAGAGAAACTCCTACACGCTGCCACCAGGAGTGGCACGATTCCAGAAAGATCTAAAGTGGAGAAGTTAGTAGCTGCGGTTTGATGTGTGTAAACACACAGAGCCACTTTTCAGTGTGTAATTCTGAAACATGAGTGAAAAACACGCTCTGCTCTGAACACATTACCTTGAACAGAAATTCAGCATGAATGCTTTGGACATCCTTGAAGTGAGGTTTTAAGGTGAAAAAAAAAAATCTGTTTTCAAGCTCTTCTCATTTGTGTGAGTTCCAAGGTTATTAGTGGAGCAAGGAACGTGATGCAGAAAACAGAGCAGCGTTCACTGCGTGTCCTCCCTTCCTCTGACTCCCACTCAGCAGACATGGTCACCCACAGGCAGGTTGAATCACGCTTCTCCCAACTCACGACTGCCCTTTCATTGTCTCTGTCTTCTTTCTCTCCTCCTGTTGCCTTCCTTCTTTTTTGTTGACAGTTATCCTCGAGAAGCCCATTCGCATCCCGAGGTCTCTGTCAGTGAAAGCTGCCAGCGTGCTGAAGGGCTTTCTAAACAAGGTGAGAGCCGTCCACACCCATCACCTCTGGGAGCTGTGCGTGTAGAAAAACAGCAAAGTGTTTGGACGGGCAGCGAAGTTCTCAGTGCTCTGTTCAAACTTCCGTCATCCGATTATTTAACTTAGACCATTACATCCAGCATTCGGTCGTGAAACGGCCGCAGTGCAGCAAAAGATGGATCGGGCATTCACTACGTACTTGAAGCAGTCCAACAACTCACTTTGATCCAGACGTGTTGCCTGTTTGTAAATATGACCCTGACCAGTGTTTCATCCCTACAGGATCCCAAGGAGCGCCTGGGTTGCCAGGTCCAAACAGGCTTCACAGATATCAAGTCACACACGTTTTTCCGCAATATAGACTGGGACCAGGTAAGAACAAAATCACTGAGAGGTTTCTTTTTTTATATCGTTGCATTTTTCCGAGTAAGCATCCAACCTAAATTTGAACTCTAAACTGTTGAAATGTTAATATTCATTTCATTGAAATTGAGCCTGAAGAAAAAGCAATTTTCAATTAGAATATCAAAGGTGTATAAACAGGTATATAAAATTAAGCACCTAGGGATGCAGACTGTTTTTACGAACATTTGTGAAAGAATGGGTCGCTCTCAGGAGCTCAGTGGATTCCAGCGAGGAACTGTGATAACAAATCCAGTCGTGAAATTTCCTTGTCTCTAAATATTCTACAGTCAACAGTCAGCTGTGTTATAGGACAATGGGAAGTTTTTGGAAATGACAGCAACTCAGCCACCAGGTGGTAGGCCATGTAAACTGATGGAGTGAGGTCAGTGGATGCTGAAGTTCATAGTGCGAAGAGGTCACCAACTTTCTGCAGTCAGTCATGACTGTGGCGTTCACATTAGCTGAAGAACAGAGCTTCATGGAAAGGGTTTCCATAATCGAGCAGCTGCATCCAAACCACACATCACCAAGAACAATGCAAAGTGTCAGATGCAGTGATGTAAAGTACGCCGTCAATGGACTCTAGAGCAGTGGAGGCACGATCTCTGGAGTGATGGACGAGTCTGGGTTTGGCGGTTGCCAGGAGAACGGTTCTTGTCTGACTACATTGTGCCAGGTGTAAAGTTTAGTGGAGGGGAGATTATGGTGTGTGGTTGTTTTTCAGGAGCTGGGCTCGGCCCCTTAGTTCCAGTGAAAGGAACTCTGAATGGTTCAGCACAATAAGACATTGCTTTGTGCACCAGTACACATTGCTTGGGATGGGATGTCACTTAAACTCGTATGTGAGTCAAGGCAGGTGAGCAAATACTTTTAGCAATATAGTGTATTCTGGAAGCCCTGCACGGCCCCTCAATCTTCCAGATGCAGATGCTCCACGTTGCCTCTCAATCCTGAACCCTGTGGTTATCCCTAGGGCTTTAGCACCTTTTTCCCTTTTTCTGCAGCACTCTGGGAAGATCCTGCTTCTTTAATCCCCTTGTATGGCATTTCAGTCTCCTGGAAAACTGTCAAGTCAGCCGTCTTCCCTATGATTGCAGTCTATGCAATCATAGGGAAGTTAACTTCTTGTTATTTGTATTATAAAATATTAAAATCTTCTTAGACACTGAATTTTGGATTTCTATTAGAGGTAAGTCACAGTTATCAAGATGAATAAAAACCAACTATTGAAATATATGGCAGCCCTTTATTTGAAGGGGTGTGCTGACACGACACTGTCATAAACATGACATAACACCTGTCATGAACATGAAGGAGTCTTTGTGAATGTTTATGACTCTTGACATGAACTATCATTCGGTAAATGACATGAAGACTCCTGCATGCTCATGACAGGTGTTATGTCATGTTTATGACAGGTGGGCTGTCAGTCTTATGCACATCCCTTCAAATAAAGTGTTACCAGATATATCACCATGTGTGTAAGGAATCTGCACGAGTTTCACTTTTTGTATTGCATCTTTAAAAATACAGAAACCTTTTGATACGGTTTCATTTTATTGTAATGTACACAGGTGTAAAAAAATAGTTGGTAATCCTCTGCTAATAACTGAAGCCCACAATAGGCACTTAAATAACTTGAAGTCGATAACAATGATAATCAAAAGAGGAATACAAAAAATCACCAATGAAAATCAGACATTACTTTTGAATGGTGGCTCACAACAATAATAATAATAATCTAGTGAAACAGGTCTTTCGATGTGACTGGTTTTGGTCTGGATTCTCAGATTTTGTGTTTCCTTGGTGGTTCACTTAAAGCTCTGGGACACCCTGGATGATTTAGAAATGTGGAGCTGTGTCACACTGTCTGAGCCCCATTATCAAATCTTGATAGTCAGCCATATGAAACGGTTCAGTGTGAGACTGTAAGATACAACATGACGCCCTGCTGTAATAAGTCCAAGTGAACTTAGTGACGCAGCGCAGAATTGTGGGGAGTTTAACAGAAGCAGTGATGAAGTCAGCGGCGTGCTTGTTTTTTTGTTGTTGTTGTTGTTGTTTTTTTCATGGTATCTAAAGGTTAGTGAAATATATCGGTAAATATCGGTTATCACCCAAAACAGCAATGTTCAAAATTAAATATCAACATCGGCCCACCAGATTTTCACATCAGTGCACCCGTACTCCACACATGCTGACTTTGATGCTTGATGAAGACCAACTTAAACCCTCATCCACTTGATTTAGCACAACTTTTTTGAGTAAAACTTGTGCAGGAATATAAAAGAAAAAACCTTAGCATTATCTCTGATTCCCATTTAGAAAAGGCTGTGCTCCACGTTTTCCTGTCACCATCGGAGCATCATGACTGTGTGCTGCTTCCTGACAGACAGCTGCTCGCGCATGATCTGTGCTCTGACTCCACGCCCTGACAGTTCACTTAAAACACATCTGAAAAACAACAAAAGGCTGCACGCCCACATTTAATGTGAGTCAGCTCAGCGCGGCAGAGCACACAGCTGTCATTATGCATCCTGAAGCGCCTTAATCAGCCTCTGTTCTCTGGCTCTACTGTACATATGAAGGCCTTAAACAACACACAGAAAACACCCTCCTGTTGATGATCTGGGTGTGCGTGTGTGTGTGTGTGTGTGTGCGTGTGTGTGTGTGTTAGAAATAACTGATGTAGTTCTAAACACTGCATAGACTCCTGCAGCATCTGTTCCCCCCGGGTGAAGCAACAAGGCAAATAAAAGGGAATCATTAATCACACACATACTCACTTATTCATTCTGAAACCTTTGTACTGCACTTTACTTTTTATTCATAATAAAAATATAAAAGGATAAAAACAATTGTAGATCAGATAAAAAAAAAAAATCGTGTGGGTTTCTAGAATGATTCTCATCTTAATGTATGTTTATCATAATTTGAGAAAAATGGTGTCAATTAAATATACAAATGCAATACAATTCAGTCCAGCGGAGCCCCGCCTATTCAGGATTGAGTAGTCAAAGGTTTCTTCAGTAAGTATGCATAAATATCTAAATATTTCATTTTCAGAGAGGCGTCTGAAGTATTTGTGAATTCTACCTGCAATAACCGGGATCTACTAAAAAAATAATTGAGCTTGGTTCAGTGAATGTGTCTGGAAATGGGATGTCATAAACAACCATTAGAACTGATCTCTATCTGAAAGCTCAAGACTGATTTGCGTTGGAATCAAGAGTAATGAGTTATTACATGAACTGCACATGTTTCTTGTGATTGTGACATGAAGTCACCACTGGTCCTCATGTGTCCAGCTTTGTGAAGTTAACAGACTGACTAGAAATGTATGTTCACCTGCCACTTCATGAGGTACGTTGAGCTGGTTCGGTTTTGGAGCCTTTTCCCGTTCGGATCCTCCTTAATTCTTTGAGGCATAGAGTCAGCTGGTCCGGTGGTCTGTCCACGGAAACATCCCAGTACCATCCAGTGTTACACCAGCAACCATAGTCTCTTAAATTGCCCATTCTTTTGGGATTCTGGGTTGTTTTGAGGTTTGTTTATTGTTCTGTATTCCTTAGCCTCCTTCTTTGCTTACATCAGTTTTGTGTCTGTTTTACTTTAGTTCAGTCCTTTCCTAGTGATTCTAGTTTATGATGATTATTTCTTGTCTCTAGTTGTTCCTTGTTAGTCTCGTTTAATTATGTTCCTTACGTCCAGTTATTCTTTAGTGTTAGGTTAATTTCCTAGTCTCATGTACTCTTGCTCGCCCCCTGTGCCATTTTCTCTCTCTCTCCCCTCACACCTGCAACCTGCTTCTAGTCGGCCATCTGTTCCCTGTTCTAGTAATCAAGATCCCCAGTATATTTACTACTTGCCGATTCCTCCTGTTGAATCCTGTTAAAAGTTTTTATCATCTTTTTTTTTTTAAACTTTCAACTCCATTCTGCTGCTGCTGCTTCTGTGCATTTGGCTCCACTATCACCAACGTCATGACACATTCGTATTCACCACATCTGGATGCCAAATGCATGAAGATCCTGTCATGTGATTGGCTAATTTGTCTTAGCAAACCATTTCTGCATGGCCTGTAAGTGTGGAGCTGAATTTATCTGCATGTTTAAGTCTGAATGTGTTTGATTACAGCATTTAAGTTCTTGTTTTTGGGGGCGTGTTTAAAGTATTTGGTCGCCTCCATCAACATACTTCAGTTCGATAGTAATTTGTGGTGGGACTCGATCAAAAATGTTGAATTGGGTTAATTGCAGGGTCTATTATTAAATCATCAAAATTAATTGCATTTTAATCAAAAATTATATGCCAGCAAAATAGACATTTATAATTTAAAAAACCACGAGCTCAGAAACAATTATATTAATTTGGGATCTGTTTAAGTTAAATAATCAATTTTTAATCAAATGATATATAGACAAAATAAACAATTCAAAACTCCTTTTAGTTGCCAAGTTGTTGAATAAATAGAAACACGATATTTATAGCTGTTTAATCTCCTGGTTCTTCAACCACCAGAGTGGAGCAAAGTGCTATTCTGGCCTTTCATCGTTCTAGTGTCTCAGGAAGCCCTGATTGTTCATGGAGTTTCTATAGAAATGTGGCGATCCAGAGGAACACGTTTCCCAGACAGCCTGGATTCCCCTGGAGGAGCTGGCCCAAGTGGCCCAAGAAGATGGATGGACAAACGGACGGACTGTGGATGCTGACATTGGCGTTGGGGACGTCTGTGCTACTGAAACGTGTTTAGCAATCGAAATGCTATGCGAGGCTTGGAAAACTGCTGCGATCATCTGCCCGATTTTGTACAACTTGAACACAGCAGTAATGTTCTCCAGTATTCAGTTCTGCTTCACGTCGTTTTAGAAGCAGAAACGAACGCACACTGGGGCTGCAAGAGAGGCAGCTCTGTCGTCCATTTCCGTTGTGCGTGGCTGTAGCTTGTGCACCAGAAACACGCAACATAATATAATACAGGGGGGACTTATGTACGTTCAAAAAAAAAAAAAGATTGATTGCATCAACATTTTTAACATGTTGAAATCGATTTAATTAACTAATCCAAATGAACAAGTTAAAACCCAGCTCTAATAATAGTAGTACACATCATTTAAAAACACCTGTTAGCACACACAAGGTCACCTAGCAGAAATAAAGCAGTCAAAAAAGTTGATCTTGATATCGGTACGTGTCTGTTTGCCAACTGACAAGTGATGGAAAGCAGCTGCGTTCAAAGCATGAGCCTTTTCAGGAATCTTTTGTCGATTCAGGATGGCTGTGGTCAGAAGGCACCTTGAGTCATATGTCAGTGTTTCTATGCGTCATTACTTTGCTTACTAAACAGTGTCAAGTCATTGGAGATTCCGAATCCAAATTTGAAAAGGAGCATTTAAGGTCGCCTTGTTTATTTCTAGTTTCATGTTGGAACATTAGATGAGCGCTGCAGCTGTTTGCTGTGCAGATGTTAGCTGCAGGAATGACTCTGAAGTTTGGTAGAGAGCAGCAGCAGGTTTGATTTTTCCACTGGGGGGATTTCCAGCAGCATGAAATGTGCCTCTTTTAACCAGAGCTAACATCAACTTTTATGCCTCACCTATTGTAGGTCAACAGAGATTGAGCTAAAAACATCACCTTAAAAAAGAAGATAAATGGTTATTCTGCAGTCTTAATATAACCAGAACTTAGACCACCAAAAAGCAGAAAACCTGCAGGACTTTAAACGTCTGGCTGCTTGAAAGGATTTGGGATTGGATCCAACTTTAGTGCAGCGCTGTGTAAAACAGCTAAAGAACACAAAACATGACCAGCTCTGTGTTCAGGAATAACTCGGCCTCTTTCTCCAACTTCATTGCTTCAGAGTTCCCGTGGGACAATAAAGCAGAGCAGCAGGTAATAAAAACAGAAAATTGATTGTTTGTGTCTTAATGAGTTGTGCCTTAGTGCTTGTTCATGGGAGTCCCCCTCAGCCCAGCACCAACACACACACACACACACACACACACACTGCAGCGGGAAGCAGGTTGACGAAGCTGGGAGAAGTAGAGAAGCGACACTTTGTGGCCTTAAACCAAGAACCCGTCTCCGTCTCCGTACCTGGCAGGCTTGGCACGCCACGACTGCTGTTACCACATATTAATATTCATCAGACATTTCCTGAGGGGGCGGCGGCTTCTCTCTGTGAAACGATGACACGTTTGAACATCATTTACCTGCCGCTCGCTGTTATTCCCCCTCCAAATGCAGCGCTCCTTACTGCCGGAGCGCTGTCAGAGTGATGAGCTCGGAGTAGAGACTCGTAAGCTGGATGGTATTTCTCAGTGGCACTGAGAGCACATCTGAGCAGGAAGCGGGATGAACAAGCTGCCGAGGCATCGTTAAACAGCATTAACCCAGACGAGGCTAAACGTAGCGCTTTCACACCAAAAATGACACCAAAATGACATTCCTACTTTGGTAAACAAAAGCGGCTCCGTTTCAGCATCTGTTATTGAATTACGATACCCGCCCCAGTAGTGGACGTGAACATGCTGAAGTGCAAGGAATGTTTCATTTGATGCATAAAGCTTTGCATCAAACAACAAAATATATTTTTTCTGATATTTTAAAAAGATTTCACCCCCCTGACTGCAGTAAGAAAACACATGCACACATGCTCTTGTACTCCTGTCGAAGACTTTGCATTGACTTCCATTAATTTCAGTACATTAACTGTATTTATGCCTAACCCACTTACCGCATTAGCGTATCATCAACCAAAACTGTGTTCACATCAAACCTGTAAGGCTAAAAGTGGAGCGCAGAATAATGTGAGAACTAGGGAAATGTCCTTACTTCACAAAAAAGACTTTCCTTTGTTGGTTAAACATGTTTTTAGACTTTATGTGTTGCATGTACAAGTTTCCTCTCTCTCTTTATTTCTCTCTCTCTCGTGTTAAACTCCTTCATGTGGAGCTGTACTAAAGCACCACTCAGGGCGTCTGATTCATTGATGCTGTAGAGTAAACTGTAGTGTGTTCTGAGTCACCTGCCTTAGATTGAGCCAACTGTTGCATCAATGCTTTTGGAAAACACACACACACACACACACCCTCACGGTGGTTGTTGTCTTCTGAGAGTGTCTGGTGTGTGTGTGTGTGTGCGGCCTGATGGACTCTTCAGTGCTTTCAGTGCAGCTCTGGGCTCAGTGTTGTATGCGCTGGGCCATTAGCACCTTCCTGCTCCCGCCTGCCTGACAACACATCAGAGAGACTGGGAGGAGAGGAGAGGGATGTGGAGAGATTAAAGAACTGAAAACAAGCGAGGCAGACACGAGCAGAGAGGAGGAGGCTGAGGACAGGATATGGGGGGGGAGGGAACTGACAGGAGCGTAGGTAGGAGAAGCTGAGAAAGAAATTAAATAAAAGAAGGACAGAAAGAGACTGGAGGAACAAGAAAGAGGTGATAGAGTTGTTTTCTGCTTCTTTAGAAACGATGCATTGAAGCATTAGAATCCACAATCCAACGCTCTGCTGGAACTCACAGGATTAAACAGGTTACCTAACGAAGCTCAGCTAAAATGAGGAGGATTTTGTTTTTAAGAGGAGGGCCACAAACTGATTAGTTTTAAGATTAAAACAGTATTAAAGGAAACTACCGAAGCCCTGTCTGTGTTTGGTTGATTTGAATTGGAGTAGGTGCGAGCAGTCAGCATCATCCCTGTAGAAGTACCTTCAGAGTGCTGGCCGTTTGGATCCTCAGGGAGGTCAATCCACCGGTGAGTCAAGAGATCAGCTGGTGATCAGAGGCATCATTACAAGCTGTATTTACAGTTCACTCCAGATTATTCCAACTTTTCTGGTTTTCTACTTTTATACAATTCTCAAATCTAGATCATATTTTAAAAACGTTGAGTTGGTTGTGGCATGCTAGTCAGTGTTGTGCCAGTTCATCCTTAACAAGAACCAGTTCCAGGTCAGGCAGTTTAGAATGAACTAAATCACGTTCATAGTTCATCGCCTAAACAGACCGTTAATAAATATCCAGAGTTCAGTCCTGAAACTCGATTTGTAAATCTTTAGTTCACCTCCAACCAAAGCGCCTTTAGAAGGCGTCAAGATGAGCAGCGTCACCTTCTGCATAAACTGCACCATTTGCTTCCAAGTTCTCAAAATGTGATCTCCACTCATTCACAAACACCGACTACAGTAACAAAATCATTTCCTTTCTTAGCTGAAATATTGTCTCAATGTATTTTTAGCTTGAGCAGCCTGTTAAAAACCCCAAATCCAGCCAGCACTCCATTCCTGAGCAAACACAGGTTGCACTTACAACATTATCTGTGAGGATCTGGAAAATAAAATCAGAAGAAGCTATCAGCTGCTTCACGAGGCTGGGTTCTGTGCTATAGATGTCCAGAGCTGGTAGGCGAGTCTAAGCTGTAATTTGAAGTCATAGACTTGTACTTTAACCTTAACTGGTTCTTTAGTGTGTGTGTGTGTGTGCGTGTGCGTGTGTGCGCGTGCATGGGGGCTGGGTGGAAGGTATCACTCGTGTTATAAAAAGCTTAATCAGCAATAGTAGAAATTAACACTGACATGAAATTTAGAATGCTATACAGGCCTATTTATCAGATTTAATGAGTTTTTCCATCCTGGGCTACCATGATGTAGCCCATGTCAACCACATAGAAATGTAACGGCATGGTAGACTCTGAGGGAAAATGCCACCCTCAATAAGAGACGAATTTCGAGGTAAAAATAAACGTAAACGATTCTTTTCAGATGATTAAATTGACAGCATAATTAAGATTTCTGCCACCAGATGATGATGATCTTGAGGCACATTGGTACCAACCACATTATGCCTGCTGATGATGTTGATTTCAGTCCGGCCCACAAGTGAGTTCATTAAAAAAAAAATGAATTAAATCAGAAAGAGGTTCCCATTAACCCACATGTGTGCTAACTAGTACAAACTGCCTTCTGATGACTTGGCCTGGAACGTTCCCTCCAGACGAGCTGAGAGACGCGCACAAAAAAAGTATCTGCTCAGCTGCCGCTAACAGAATGGTGTAGTTAAAATAAACAGAAACCTGTAAAGATATTTCCAGACCTTTTCTAGACATGTTTGTTTGTGCCTGCAGTAGAATATGACAACCCTTTGTGCCCCCTACCTTTATTTGCCACCCGTCGTTTTAATGACAGAACAGTCAGTCTCTCTGCACTACTGCTGTCAGTAACAGTGAAGTGGGAATGACTTCATCTGCAGCACAGCGTCTCTGCATAGTGACAGTTCAACAGCACAGATCATGTTCAAACAAACAAAACAACAACAACAACAAAAAACTGCTTTATCAGCACCAGGGGTTATATTAGGATTCAGCAGAGATGGTGACTCAAGTTTTAGATGGCGACATGAGTCACACTTAAGTCGTAAAAATAAGATTTCACACCTAACTTAGACTTATACCCTACAGACCTGAGTCTTACTCTAGTCCTTAACTCACCACACAACAAGGAATAACTGGAAGTGACTTGGCACAAGCAGCTAGAGAAAGTCTGTCTCACTCACTCGAAGATCTTTGGTGTTGTAGGTAACATAAGGTCATTTTATTTATACAGCACATTTTCAAGTGCTTTACATAAACTAGTAGGGCTTTCTCTAGAAACCCCTATTAGCGTAGTACACATTGAGTGTTATAAAAACATTCAATGCCTCCTATCTCTGTTGGCACACTTACTCTATGTTGGTAATTGAACTCCTACATCGTCTTCTTTTTACACCAATCCCAATTATGTTTGTGTGAGGAAAGCTTCCTAAGTGAATCCCTTTGCTTTGTAGGTCAGATTGTAGTTGATGGGCAGCGCTGCAGTGAGTTCAGGCCTCTCTCACTCAACTATAGGCCCAAACAAGAGACATCACAAAAAGACTGACCTTTTCACTTCTCTTTCAATGAGTCACGGCTTCTGTGGAGCTTGGATTCTTATAACGTCAAGTTTTGTTAGATCAGATGTGCAAAATACAAAAGTTCTCATTTTACTTGGTCCAGTTTTCTGGGTGGCAGCTGGAGCCAGACCTGGACTGGAGCGCATACTTTACACAAGGCTGATGTTGACAAATCGGACTGAGTCACAGACCACATAATCATATTTTAAATGCAACACAAGAGTGATCAAAGTAGTGTTTGTAAAGAAGCTCCTCCCACTGAACAAAGTCATTCTTCCTCCTGAGCAAGCACATGGTGACAGTGAACAGGTAACTGCATGGTGCTTTGATTTAATGTGTCCAAGTCTGCAGTTTTTCTTTCCCTCTGTGAGGAGCTGGAGTCCAGAGGACTCGGTAGTTCTTGTATTTAGGTCGGTCCTGGGTTCTGTTTGTGGATGCGGGGGGTAATTGTTGGCTCGCAGAGCGCTCTCAGCTTAACTCGATCCATGTTCATGTATTAACCAACCGCTTCCTGTCAAGTGTTGCTCCAGGGCTTGAAGGACGTCCAGCTTTGCTTTCTGCTTTTGGCCTTGTTGCATTGAGGTTTGCGCAGACGACCTGAATATCTGTTGCACACTTCTGCTGTGATGTGCACAGACTTCATGATCATTTGCAACAGTGAGCAATGACTCACTTGCTGAATTTAGCACCGCAAAGATTATGTTGTGCTTTTTGATATGATCAACGTGTAATCTTCTGCTTTTGCCATTAATGGCATTTTTAAAGAACCTCCAGTGAGCATTAACTGATAAGACAAGACGCCCCCCTCACCCGATCATTACCAAAATGAGCTAAAACAAATGTCCAGTCGTCCAGTCAGGTTTAGTCCACCTGATGAGACTTAAACCCTCCCAAACCTCATGAAGAAGGAAACATTGTACTTGCTTGTGTTCTAGGAAAATGTCCTCAGCCTCATATTTAAAAGGGTGAGTTACTGATGTGAAACCATGGAAACACAGCAGACAAAAAAATTTCCCAGCTGAATCACTCCAGCTCAATTATTCTGCTGCCTCTACATTCAGCATTTTGTTGTTTTTCTATCCTCTCGCCGTCACTGCCGCAAAAAGAATACCCCCCCCCCCCCCGTTTTCGCTGCATGTGGAAAGGACCAGGTGGACTGAACAGAAGAGTATTTATTTTTGGGCTCGCTGTTTGCTTAACCACCTAACATGTGCAGGGGTATTTTCCTTTCCTCAGACGTACCTCGGGTCAAGCACAAAACATGTAACGCTTCTACTCTCTCTCTCTCTTTTTTTTTTTTAAGAGAAGTTCACAATCACACAGATGCTTTGAGTCTCTGCTTTATCAGCAGAGGGCCAGGACAATCTGTCACAAAACTTCCAACGTGGGAAAAACACAATGAGTTCTGACGAGAGAAATGAAGGACAAATATTTCTGGGACTACTTCAGCACTAGGCAAAAAGAAGATTAACAAGCATTGAGTGTGTAGATTAAGGGGGGGGGGATCCTTCACATTTTCAGTAGTGGTATACTTACTGTAGTAGTTTTCTGAAGGAAAACAGCAGCAGCTCAGTCCACTGTGTGAATGTGACACATGGACTAAATTTACCCACAATCCCCTGCACACTTGGTCGTATTGACATACAGAAAGAGGTTACAATATAGGTTGTAATGTCTTTTCCTAATAAGAATGTAGAAAGTGTGACAGGCCTTCGTAGCTATTAAGTCTGAATATATGGTCATTGATACAGTCTCCAAATATGAATTTATGTGAATTTATAGATCAAAAGATTTATGTGGCAATATAAATCTTACACAAAGCCAGATAAAAATCTCATATTTGTGGATTTATACTTGTTAAAACTGTTACAATGTTGTGACAGTATAATATGAGACGGATCATCTGTGAAAACATGAAGCTCCTCTACCTCCTCCCAGTGCGATTATTGCCGTCTGAAGAAATGCACCACCCCCACTCAGGAACAGTCAGGGCCAAGAGGAGGGTCTTAATGCTGTCAGTTATGCTCATGTATGTGCTGCTCAGCGTACTAACGGTGGAGACAGAACTAGAGCGTTCCAGCGTTTTATCCGCCATCCTCGGTTGCCATACTTACTATCCTAAACCTTCATGGTGGTGTGTCTGGGTCGGTGTGGATCAGCACCCTGTGCCTCTGTTCCCTGGGGCTGCTGGGACCTTCCACCATCCTCACCACTCCAACGGTCAGTCTGGATTTAATGAAGTTTATCAGACAATTAGGATGTGGACTTAAGATGTCATTTTTATAGAGAATATTTGCCCCTGGCACTTGTAGACAACCATCTTCTCAGTATGATATGCCTAAAATGCCAGACATGACACATTTAAAGCACAATAATAACAAATAAATTGTTCCAGTTTGCAACAACTATTTCCTCGAGGCAGTTTTCAAAACAAATAAAAAAAATTCAAAGAAAATTTCTCTGCATTCAGAAATTTGTAGTCCATTCAAACCGTACAGATAATTTCAAAGTCAACTATGACTTAGAAAATCCAGCAGATTAAATCAAGTCACTGACTTCCTGTTGAATGAGCATGTGGCGACAGTGGCCCGTGGTTGCATCATGCTCTTCGTTGGGCAGCAGCAATCTGTCACACAGAGCCAGCGTTAGCGACGGTGCTGTGTGTAGCAGAGAGACGGAGCTACAGGGACAAAAACACTGAAACCTTTCAAACACGCGTCCAAAGCCGTATGCCTCTGGGACCGACCCGGCTGGCAGCACGTCGCCAGGCTCTAAAACTCGACTGAAAACTTCCAAAACGGCAGCGCATGAAAAACAGAGGAAGACCAAAAACAAACAGTGTATTAAGAACAAATCAACACGGTCATTAGCTGTGTTTTGACACAGGCTGTTTGTTCTTCTCTCCATGGCCACCACTCCGTAATTCTGGAGAGAAAAACTGTTGTGGCACACGGCGATGACACATGTTAATGGGTTTGTTTTTCTTCAGCTGGAAAAGAAGGAGATGACGGCGCCCTTCAAACCTCAAATCTCTGATGAGTACGGCCTGGAAAATTTTGACACGCAGTTTACCAACGAACCAGTGCAGCTAACACCAGACGACGAGTGAGTACTGCTCCTTCTCTGCTCCTTCTCTGCTCATATGAAGTGTCTGTAGTTCTAATTAATGCCGTGAAAAAGTATGTGCTCCCCCTTACGTATTTGTTCCTTGCAATTTGTTGCACTGAAATGTTACCTTGAAATGTTACCTGTTATCTAACAGATGTTACTCTTTGACTAAGATAACGTGTAAAGGTAAAAGCAGATTTAGTAAAAAAAAAAAAATCCTCATAAATTCCCCGCTAAAGTAATGAATGTGTTCAGTTTCTCCCACAGTCCCTGCATGAACTATTTTGCATGAATTCGTCATGCTTGTATGTGATGCATTTGGAAAAATAAAGGTCAAGTGCTGCAGTTACCATACTGATTGTGCCATTCGGGCCATTTATTTTCATACATTTATCTCCTGGCCACTTTAACTAAATAACTGAATTTTAATATGACTAAATTCGTCATCAAAATGCTCTCTTCTACATATTTTCCTGCTTTAGCTGTCAGAAAGGAATGAATGCTTGGCTGGATAGCAGCCCAGTAGGGCAACCTGTTTAATAGGAGACTCTTAAAGGAGAATTAAGTCAGTTTTTGTCTGAAATAAATTATTGATTTTGTTTAAGCATGTCAGCTGACAACAGTTTTCTATATTCGAAGCAGCCTGTGCTGTTAGCACACCTGTAGCTACTTGCTACCGTGGCTGAAGGAGAAGGTATAGAGACTGAAGGCCAGAGCTCACACACTGAGCTCACACACTGAGCTCACACACTGAGTTCACACACTGAGTTCACACACTGAGTTCACACACTGAGTTCACACACTGAGTTCACACACTGTACCTACAGAACTGGGGGGCAGAAACAATTCAGAAGGATATGTCTGTTTTAATCATTTTATGGTCGATGCAATTAGTGTGAGAGAGGGGGATTCATAGGTCCATACAGCAACAGATTTATGGATTATCTGCATGAAGAAGTTATTCGGTTTATATCTTTCAGTCATTCCCAATCAAAGTGCCATTTACTGACACCAGGAAGACTTCAGTTCACTTTATTTATGTGGTGCCGATTCACAAAAAAATGTCATCTTAAGGCACTTTGCAAGGCAGATAGAAGCAGTTCATGTACAGAAGTATGTAATCAAATAAATCCAATGATATGAAGTCACTTACAGATTTTTCAATTTGGTTTTAGTTCGATAAGCAGTCAAGTTGAGGCAGTTATTGCTTTAAAAATTCCACCTAAGAAAATACCTCGAATTACATCGCAGCAATCCCTCCTCTGGAGCAAGCATGACGCTTTCTGCGGGCAGTCGGTCTCATTCAGTGGTTTGCTTTACAATGGTGAGCATCCATGTGGCAGCAATGGGTAGGAATGGCTCCAGTTTAATGGGAAGAAACCTCCAGCAGAACCAGAACCTGGCTCAGTGTCAGCAGCCAACTGCTGATACCGACTGGGGTTTGAGCCCAAACTATAGAAACACAGGAGCACCAATCCAGGAGTTTCTTCTAAAAAAGGAAAAAGTAAAGGATTAATGGAGGCAGTAGCTCCTTCAGGAACATTCTCATTCGAACACAAGACGAGACAACACTGGTGGTAGATCAGAGACGCCATCTTCCTCCAACTCATCCTGGACGATTCTCCTCACTTAAACCAGTAGACTCGATTTCTGGAATCCCACTAGAGCATTTTCTTTTACCAACTGCAGTTGAGCAGCTCCATCTGGGATGGATGGATGGATGGATGGATGGATGGATGGATGGATGGATGGATGGATGGATGGATGGATGGATGGAAGGAATCCACGTTTATTCAGGTCTCACTGTGAAGCTCTACATCATTGTTACCATAGCAACACGTATTGCTGCAACACATCATCGGACATGTCACAGTGTTCCTGTCGGGTAAAACTTACCCCTTTAGACAAGAACAAAGATGATTAATACCTTCTGTTAACAACAGCAAACATACAGAGAGTCTGGGAGGGAGAAGGAGGGGGCTTAATGGGAGATGGTGGTGGTGGGGGGACATGTTCCCTCCATCCTTGGTGAACACGGAGAAGCCCCTCCTCGTCCTACCTTCACGCCAGCGCTGCTTGCTGTTCCATCTTCCCACAGGACTTTCTCATCAAACACAGCAAAACATCCCCCACGGGGTTCCCAGGCTGATGTCTTTATCCATCAGGGACATTGTCTTGATTAACACCAGCATGGAGCTTTTAGGGCCTGACGGGAGCTCTTGTTTAAGATTCGACTTTTCGAGAGAAAAGAGGCTGAGGATATCTGGCACGACAACAGACATGAGTCGCGCTCTGCTGCTGGGGATCGTCTGCAGACGCAGCACGAAGACACAAGCTCGGCCTGTTTTCCTCTGTGCCATTAGAAACAGCTTCCATACGCCTTTAATAAGGCCTGCCAATAGATACCAGGCTTTTCTTAGACAAGATTTTTCTATAAATCCATGCAGGATTGATTGTTCAGGCTCCAGCATTTAAACTTCTCCTGCAAAGCATTTATTGGACTGTTTTTTGTTTTTCATCAATCTCTGAACAAAGCAGCTGCTCAAAAACAGACGGACTGAAAATTCAATACCCACTACGTATAATACACTTTAAAAAAGACAGGCCTCTCATAAGCAGGAAGAAATGGACATGTTAATAAGGCTTGACAGTTTAATATTAAACAGGAATGAAACTCTGTGTTGTTGAAGCATACTCTGTAGGACTGTGAACATCTAGAAAGAACGGGACTGTAGCGGTTCTAGAACCTGTTGAGGTTTTTGACTCTTGGACTTGTTCTGATCTCAGAGCTGGTCCCAATCTTCTGCCTCCTGATGCTCTTACAATCAGGACTTTCTGGCCTCAGTTCTGATCTTCTAGCTGCTTTATGCTGACAAAACACCCAGGACCAAAACCTGCTGCAGCATCCTGACCTCAGTCTGAGACAACGGGTCAATAAAGTATTTTGAATTGAATAAACTCTAGCGCTAACTGATGGTCTGCTATTACCAAAGAGAGGAGGAGTCTGCAGCAGTCTAGGCTGATCAGATTACTGCCGATTTCTGCTGTTTGTCTTCTCTTCATAGGAAGACAACAGATGTGCAGATTGATGCCAGATTATTTTCAGTTTCAGTATTTAGGTCTGTTTAAGTCTCGCAGCATCATATTTGAGATATGAATATCACAGTTCAGATCTCTGACCTGTAGAATCGCAGCCTGCCAGACATGCTGCCCCCACCTGCCCATCCTGGATCCTCATTATGTTCACCTTCAGCTGGAGCAACATGAACTTCCTCCGGTCCTGTGAGGTGACACTGAACTAATGTCACACCGCGTCTCCTTCAGTCTGAAGGTGCCGCTTTGCTTGTCAGACTTCAGAGCAGAGCTCATTAAAACGCTGCAGCAGGGTGAAGCTCCGCCCCTCGTTGTGACAGGGTGTGATGAGGGGGGGTCTGTCACAGACCTGTGTGGGTGGGTGGGTGGCTGTGGAGCGCCTGTTGGTTCAGGAGTGGAGACATTCGCGCGGCCTCAAGCAACACATCAGAAGACGGAGCAGGACAGGGTGGCCTGCAGCACCGTTTCAAGCGGAGGCTGTTTGATGGAGTCACATGAGCTTCGCTCCTCACATCCCCCAGAATCCCTCTCTGCTCTCCTGCGTATGAAAGGCAAATTAACAAAAAAAAGGAGAAAATAAAAGAAAGACCCACGCATCTTTTCCTGCGTCTCGCACTTTGTCTCCCCATCCCTTTCTCTTCCCTCTGTTACCAAGGAGAGGGGCTGGCGTCGCCCACTCCCGCTAGGAGGGGGGTGATGCAAAAAGCACTTCAGTCTCCTTTCGCTCCCACTCATGATGGGCTTGGCACGAGAAGAAAGAAAAGTGAAAGCTGTGTGGGGAGAGAGGAGTGTAAGCCCTCCATGTTAGAGATTTACATTGCTACATTAAAAGCCAGGATTGCTGGGGGCCCACGCCTGCCTGGTGGGGTGGGGGAGGTCGCGGAGGGGTCTTTGTGCCAGCTCTGTCTGGGAGAAAATGGCTGTCTCAGCTACTGCCAAGGAAATCACGTTTTGTGTCCTCTGTCCCTGGTCCAGGTGTGACAGGTAGCTGTAGTGAGAGTCATCGCTGCTCATTGATGGTCAGTCTGCCAGTTACCCCCCCTCCCCCCCAGCCCTCCTCCCGTCCATCCATTCTTCTAATTTTGCAGCATGTTGCAGTCTGTTCTCACCTCAAGAAGTCCCAGCAGAGTCTTTAGGAGCCCGTTGTGTTCACACCGTTTTACGATCAACAGGAACTCATCTGTGAAAAGTTTTGCACTGCAGTCCAGCAGTTGGTCAACATGTTCAGGTTGGCCAACTCTAGTCGAAGGTTTTATCAGCAGGAATGTTCCTCTGGGATTCCTGACTGATCCATATGTACGGCTGGGGGTGGCGGTAAATCTCCTACCGTTCCTCTAGGATGTTGTTCTCAGATTGTGTAACCCAACGCTGATCCATGTCTGAGCTTATTGCTGGCTTTTATGACCTGGATCCAACAAACAACGTGAAGTCTTAATGATGGGAGCGTTTGAGAAACTGCTGCCTTTTGTAATATATCGATCCATTACTGCCGATGGGTCACCTTTACTGCTTCCATAGAGGTAAGAGAGAAAGCAGAGAGCCCATGCTGCTAATAATATGGAATTGATTTTCTTGCTGAATCATCAGCGAGTGAGAAGGCCTGAGTAACAGCAGGGATGTGGGCAATTTGCTGCTTTGGAGCAGCAGTACACTCTGTGTGTGTGTGTGCGTGTGTGTGTGTGTGTTTGTTTGTAATACCTTGTGGGGACCATTTTCCCGACACATACTGCATTGTGGGGACCCACTACTTTTTGTGGGGACTGAAGCCTGGCCTCCACAAGGGGAAACGCTGTTTTTGGGTCAGGGGTCAGGAATAGGGTTAGGATAGGCTGTAGAAATGAATGGAAGTCAGTGGAAAGTCCCCACAAAGATAGCCAAGCAAAAGTGTGTGTGTGTGTGTGTGTGTGTGAACACAATGTCAAGTAGGAGACACGTGAGCAGTGATCCTAAAGAAACAACTGTTGCTGCCATCAACCAGAGAAGGTTTATTCAATGAACACAGTTCTGAAGAAGGAAAACCTATGAGGTGATTTCTTAACAGCAGGTTGAGAACAGGCAGTGCTCAGAGAAACCAGATCAGACTCTACAGGCCTCAGATGACTGGCTGGGTGTTAGAGTCCTTCCCCCAGCAAATCTACACTAGAGTGGACAGAATTAAAATCTGTGCTGCAGTGGCCTAGTAAAAGTCTAAACCTCAATCTGAATGACGTGTTGATAGTTTAATTTGTCTGCCCATCTAAATGAGCTGCAGCCATGTTTTAAAGAGCAGGCTGGCCCCCGCTGTCCTCCTGATGGGTTCTGAGCCGTTCTGAACTGTTCCACATCCTTCTGAACTGGTTCAACTGTTCCCAACTGGTCTGAACCGTTCCGAACCATTACTATTGTCCCAAACTGACCCAACCATTCCCGACTATTCCTGACCAGTCTGATCCATTCCATACTGTTACCATCGTTCCAAACCGACCCAAACCATTCCCAACTGTTCCTAACCGGGTTGAACTGTTCCTTCTGTTCAGGACCATTCCCAACTGTTCCCATACATCACTCCGTTTCACTTTGACTCAGCAATCTCTCATCTCTGAGAGAACACCGGCGGATGCAGTGAAAAGTCCAACATGTGGAAGTGCTGTGGATATTTTCCTCTCTGGGGAAAAATCCTCCTGTGGTCATTATTGTAATGAGGTGTTAACATCGTGGCAGGAAAAACGTCTGTCTTCCATCATTAGTAAAGATCCAGAGAATGGTCTAACCCATAAAACCTGACCTTTTCTTTATTAGACAATGGCCTTTGTTGTAAACAACTAAAATAAAACCGTCTCAAATGAACCGTTTTGCATCTCTAGGGAGCGAATCTTCTGGTAGTTTTTGGTAAAACTGCTCAGACTCGTGTGATTGTGTCCCACAGTCACTCTGAGTTTACGCCGTAAAGTGTTGGTCTGAGTGGCGTCCAGCCTCCCCGGTCCTCCTCATCCTCCTCCTCCTCCCTCCCTCAGCGCGCTCCTCTCTCTGCATCTGGTAATGCTTTCAGCTCCTCCTGGCCTGGAAGAGAAGAATGCAGTGTTTGTTTTGGTCCCCTCCCAGAGCGTCTCCTCTCTGCTTCGTGTCCCTCTCCGTTGCTCCGTCTCTCCGCCTTTCAGAAAGTTCCTCCGTGTTCTAAATCCAATTGTTGTCTCGCTGGTTGACCTCCTCCTACCCTCCTACGCTCGCGGCTCTTCACACGAGATCAGACGGAAGAAAAATATTTGCTTCATCAATATTCCGCTCGGCACACTCGAGGAAAGACACTGTAGTGTTTTATTCACTTGTCCCGGTGCTCCGTGTGGGTGGGACGGGCAACCTGTTGGACGCCGCTGGTGGCCCTTAACGGGAGACTCCCACCCACCTGGTGGACCACTCAGCGCACCTTTTGTTTCAACTTCAAAGCCCCCGCCCCCCGCTCAGGGTCTGCAGGGAGAAAGCCTCCCAGCCTTTCTAGCAGGAGGCTCCTTTTTGGGTTTCGTCTCTCCTTCGACCCCCCCAAACCTCCAGCACACACACAGATGAGTAAACACCCTGTTGCTACAGAACAAGAAAGCAGCAGCGTTGCTAAGGGAGTCCATTTATTTTTACTCTGCTACTCCTCACTCTCTATTTATGGGGTTCCACTTCATTTACCTGCGATGACGCTTTTGTTGTTAGCAGAAATATTCTCAGAAAAATAAACGAAACAAAAAAAAACAAAAACAAAAAGATTGCTTTTAATTTTGCTGCCTGGGGAGGAAATACATGGCTTTTTGTTCTGAAGTGAGCTGAAAGAATGGGCCCATTAGGGTGCAGCAGAGCAGGTAGAGGCTCGAACTGCACGCAGATGCTGAGAGACGATAAAGAAGAGCGGCTTGTTCAGGTAACACCTGCGCTGCAAATCAAGCACCATTATGAAGTTCTTGCTGTCGGTTTCAAAACCAGCTTGGCTTCTCCTTTGATTGGTGAACCCAGAATGTGAATGCAGTTTGTAACAGTGGAATGAAGATCTGTCTACGGTCTATACGCTCCCGACGGGGTGAGCAGCAGTGAGGAGAACTCCCCTTCATGATGACAAAGAGTCAACAAGCTTTTGGGATTAAAGTCAAACAAAATGTCGAGGTTTGATCGTCAGAGACACGCCGGGCCGATCGGTGGCGCCAGAGATGGACACAGAAAACACAGGACGACACTAGGTCTTTTCACGATAACAAATTTTGCTCGTCGATAAATTGTCCCAGAAGTCATTGCGATAAATGATAACATTGTTGTTTTGAGACCATTTTTAAGTAATGGTAATGGCAAAATAATAATTCAAGAGCACATTCTAAAAGATCAGTAGACTTTATGAGCATTTTGACACTGGAACTGGAAGACATTTTAATTATCCAAAATAAATAAAACAACAAATAAAAATAACTTTGAAGTCTTTGTAAACAAAACTGTCCTTCAGTAGAAGGGATAGTTGACACCAAATCACCAAACTTAAGACTTTTATCATCCAGTTTTTGTTAGAAAGAGAGGAAAAAAAAGATAAACGATAAATCATGTCAATGGAAATCATTGAGCTTGTTTTAATTTATCATGCGATTAATTGGTTTATTGATTATTGTGGCAGGCGTAGACGACAGCGTGTTTGTTGTTTGAGAGAGTGAGGAGCATGCGGGATAGAGAGAGACGGAGCTATGATGTCATCATGGCTCCATGGAAACATGAAACTGGTTTTCAGAACCCAACCTAAAAAAATAAAATAAAAAAGGTAGTTTCTAGTGACCAAAGACACCGACTCTGTGTGGATGCAACAGCCTAAATAAAAAAAATAAAAAAACATTTGAGGATGTACCCAATAGCGTCTCCGTGGTGACAGCAGCATGCTGTGGGCTTGCTTGCTTCTAATCAAACCAGGGTTTTGTTAAGGTGGATGAAATTATGAGCAGTTCTAGAAATGTAAAGTTTGACTTCATTTTGCTGCTCCACAGCGAGTCCAGGCATAGAGTCAAATTAACAAAAATGACAAAGGAAGGAAGTTTTAAATGCCCGAGCCAGAGTTCAGAACCGAATTTGATAAAATATCAAACATCTCCTATTGAACCTGAGACCTTCTCCCAGTGTGACTGATTTAGTGAACTTTTACAAAGTAGAACAGTAAATATTACCACTTTGATGAGTTGAATGCTGCTTGCCATAACGCTGCAACAATGCATTGGATTTTGTCCCTAGTAGAGTTTTCAGGCAAATCGTTCAGGATAAATATCACATTAAAGGTCAAGAAAGCTTAGAAATTACATTTTATCATTCATATCCCAACAATAAAGCATTTTAACAGGATGCGTAAACTTTTATATCACGGTATGAAAAAAGTTTTTTCTGTAAGACAGGACATATTTCCAATTGCAGGCCAGCAGGTTTTGATGTTCAGATTGGCAGATTAAAATCCAAAGATTTTAATCTGCCAGCTGATTTGTTTTTACTGGAGCAACTCTAACAGGTTTTTTTTCCCCTCCTTCTCCTCCTCAGGGACGTCATCAAGAGAATAGACCAGTCAGAGTTTGAGGGATTTGAATACATCAACCCCCTGCTGCTATCCACAGAGGAGTCTGTATGAAGGAGAGAGCAGCTTCCTCTGTCGCCCACCTTCTGTCTGTCCAAGCTGCTGTCTTAGCCAAAAATAAAACCAACACAAGCCAACAGTGGAAGGCCAGGAGGAGGACGATGAACTCGCTGCACCGGTCATGAAGGCGACACGGGCGGCGAGGGGCGGGGGGACTTTCTCCAGAAGTCCAGGAGAGTTTCCTTCCTGGACTTTTGGATTGTTTTGTGGAGTGGCAGACTCTGCTGTCTGTGTAGTTTGTAAGTGGAAAACAAACCGTGGACTCCGGGAACATTCCCTACCCTTCTGTTCTCCTCTCCTTTTCTTTTTTCAGCTTATTTCCATCCTTGAGTCAAAGCATGACCGGCTTTGTAATTTCAGAGCACAAGTGTGTCATTCTGTGCCTGCCATCGTGAAGACATTTCAACCCGTCCCAGGATGAAGACCAGAGTTCTGTCCGAGAGCTTCAGATGACTTTAGGTGCACCCGGTCCTCATTTCTGTTTTCCTATCTCGTAGACGAGGCCACGCCTCGGACCAAGCAAGAATGTACAATGACGACGTAAAGAATTGGGTTGTTGCGTGTTACGACGTAGGTAACAAATCCAAAATTGATGATGCCTTTTGTTGATGCGACTGGCACATTCTCATTCTCAACCGCAAAATGCTCTCTCTCTTTTTTAATCTTCTCTGATTGTCTCTAACTAAACATGGGACTCTGTCTGAGAGAGTAGTTTTTATTTAAAAAGTGCCTCAAAGATCAAATGAGTTCTGTCTCTGATTGCTCCTCCTGGACCTTCTCTGCCCACCGGCTCCAGCCGATCAGTCCAATTCTCCTGTTTTCAGTATTAAAACCTCTCAGCGATTATTGCCTATAAGTTTGCTTGAGCAGAATCGGGACACAGTGAGAGCTTGTTGAGTCTTCAATGTCTGAACAGAGGCCATCCCCAGCATCCCACTTCCTGCTGGACTGAAGCATCCGCACTCGTCTGGTTCTAACTTCCAGAGTGAGACGCCATGCGTCTCCGTCTCCAAACCAAGGTTGGCTTTGCTGGATGTAGTTTCAGCTCAGAGCCTCATGTAGCTGGGCTTTGGATCCACAGTGGACCATAGAAAACCAGCAGAAGGTTTCTAGAGATGAACTTCTGACGGTTTAACCTTGTTGCGTTAGCCGATAGCTGTTTGGTATCAGCCAGACAGTTTGAATTCACAGGTCTCGTTCACCAAACTGGGTAGAATTAAACGAACGATGACCTAAGCTGTTACCAGAAGGTTCTGATTGGATGGAGCAGGAGATGGATGGGTGGAGCCTGCAGTGCTGCCGCCGCTGCTCCGATCTGTTGTGGTGAAGAATGGCTGAGCCAAAACCCACCATACCCAGCTTCACGCTCTGCCCCGACTCTCGCCACCGTTAGGAGAGACAGATCATGACCAGAATCACAAGATGCCGGATCTGAGCTTCCCCTGCAGGCTGGCTGGGTTCTGCCTTACAGACTGCATCAGCGGTTCTGTCACCCGGATGACTTAAACTGACCAGAACTGGTTGTGGACGTAGAAATGAAACGTCTGGAAATGTGACAGGCTCACTGTGTTCAGTTCCAGAGTCTATATCCTCTGTCTGCATCTGGACCCGAGCTGATCCCTGAAGCTTAGAACCTGTTGAGCCCTGGATGAACAAAGTCAGCTTTCCTGAACATTGAGACCGTATTGATAGATCAGCCTCACTCTGCTGTTCTCTTTGACCTAAACCTTTCACACTCTTCTCAAGATGGGACCTCTAACTCCACCGGCTGTGTGTGGAGTCAGGAGGAAGATAAAACGGATAACTACGTGGCGTTCTGCTGGACACTAGAGGAGAGAATTGGGAAGGTAAACCAAGGCCCAGCTTGGTTGGATCATCAGCATGAGCCGTCTCTTCAACCTTTGATTCCTGTGTGATGTAAATGCATCAGTCTGTGCAACAGGCCTTTGGTTTCTTGTGAAGGTCCTTCTGCCTGAGTCCAATGCTCGGAAGGTTTCTAGTTAAAGCAGGGATCGCACCATTGATCTAGTTGGACAGCTGGAAGAGGTGTCGGTTCTACACCGAGCCATCCTCACAGTCCAGAGCCCAGCCTCCTCATGCAGCTCAGCCGCAGCGCACACTTTGCAGTTTGAAGGTAATCAGGGTTCTAGCTGATCCACTTACTGCCACTCACACAGCTGACATTTCTGGAAACAGGAGCTTTGAGCTGGGATCACAACATTGACTGTCACATTTTCAGGTTCAGATGTTTTGTTTTCCTCGCGTTGCAAGTATTTCCTTTGAACATAAAAAGCGCAGACTGCTACCCTGAGACGGATAATGAATGATTCTTCTGTTGAAGAAAAACAACTGGAGTGGCTAATGCATTTAGTACATTTTTATACATGATCTACTGAGTTGGGCATTTAAGTTTGAGCTTTTTTTTCTTTTTTTTAATACAGAAAAGTCTGGAAACACCCAGGTTCTTCCATCGTCTTTCGCCAGACTTCTCCTGGAGCAGTACTGTTGTGTTCAGGAACCCCGTAATGATCTGTGAATATCAGCTCTGAGGATGGAGGTCGATCTCCTCGGGGGGGGTTAGAGGAGCTCTCTGTGGGCCAGGAATTACGAGATGAACTGTGACCTGTGCTAATTTGATAATGACATAATAGGATTAATTAGCTCGCCTTGACTCCGAATCTTAATAATCTGCAGGGTGGGATCGGATAGATAGCGAAGTGCTTCGGTTTCCACCAACATGCTGGTGGAGATCAGAGGAAGCCTCCCCGATAAACTCCACCCGTTTCGCTGCATGTTCTAAACGATTTTGTTGAGCTTTTTGTACATCAGATAACATGTTTTCTGAGGGACCAATGGATGAACTGGAAGTCCTTGAATCCAAACGTCAGAACACTTTAAAGAATGACTGAAAAATGAATGAAATAAGACCACGATTTTTATTAAATATAATGCTGGGTCAATCTGCTTACCGTTGCTTCACCACATCCTTGTAAATATGTGTAATTATTAAAATGATACTGGTTTTCCGTGACCTGGCTCCATCCTTGTTTGATTTGCAGGGAAATGAAGCTCCAGTCATCAAAGCTCGTCACCGCTCTCTACGTTCACACAGCGAGGGAAGAACCTTCTTAGATCATCCTCTGATTTTCTTTCTTTGATGCAGAGAAAAGGAAATTTTCATCTGTCTACTAGAATATTAATGAATCTGCATCTCCACATGATTGGGTCAGCTTAGTCCAAATCAGTTCAAAATGTAGGCCTGAATGTTTCTTTTTTAATAGTTTGTATTCTTTCAGGGTGCCAAGAAACAAAAAAAAATATCTCACACAATTCTTCCAATCTGCATCTTTTCCACATAAATGCTGCCATAACTTGCATATTTTTACAGTAACAAGAAACCTGAAAGCCAACATAGGCGTACAAAGAATATCCCAAGGCTTAATGTAGGCCACGTTTATGTTCCTCTACTGGGACAAATTAAGTAGCATTTATACAGTTGTGTTCAAAATAATTTATTTCTCAAATAATTTTGAAAGCAGAAACCTGAAAAGGCCATGCTGCCTTATGCACAAGAGCCTCTATGTGAGAATTAAACCAACAGCATCATATAAAACTTTTCCACATCATTTGCTTGAGTTTTCAGGGGTTTTTTCAGTTCCTACACCTAAAAGAATCATTCAGTTCATTTATTTAGCACCAATTCACAACAAATTTCTTCTCAAGACACTTTACAAATGTTATTTTAATTCATTCACAATTGATCTTGGTTATCAAATGATGCTTTTAGCTCAGCTTGTTATTCAGATTAGTGGAAAAACCCAGCAGAGCATCGACTTACGGTTTTCTCTCCTGGACGTAGCGGCAGTAGACAATTGCTTGCATCGAGTCGATGAATTAACAGCGTACACCATGTATATGTGTGTGTGTGTGTGTGTGTATATATATATATATATATATATATATATAGCAACAGCACAGAGGAAAACTCCCCTTTAACAGGAAGGAACCTCCAGAATGTGGCTCAGAGGTTTGAGAAGTCGGAACAGAAATCCAGACAACACCAAGAACTGATGTAGGAATAAAGATCAGACAGAAATGCAGCCGAGCCTGAATTATTAGCTTGATGGTCATTTAATAAATTCAATTTAATTTCATTGTTGTACCTCATTAATTCAAATGCATGTTTAAGGTCACAACATCTTAACTGGATGAAAGTCACAAACTGACAGCTGGAGATTCTATTTCATGCTTTCTGATGCAGATCTGAATTCATGGGTTGAGGCATGATGTAACGCCTCTTACTGGCTTTTGGCCTACTTCATGTTGTCAAAAAGGTTTTAAGTGATTAGTTGATTCCACTGGTCAAGCAGAAATTGAGTCTAGATATGGCCAGTAAACCTGAAACAGGAGAATTTATCACACTGATGTCTGACAAAGAATATTTTGTTTTCCAGTTGATACATCTGTTTAGCATTTGAATAGCATTTATGAAAGGACATATCAGGAATAAGGCAGTTCAAAGTGCTTTACACTATAAAATCATGCAACAGCAGCCATTTATAAAATAAAAAAGCACTTTATCAAGTGCCATCAACCTCATTCCTCCACTAAGTATACGGGTTTTAGCCTTGATTTAAAGGAGCTCAGTGTATAGCTTGGCATTTTATATTTCAGTTTGACGAACAGCTCTCGTTCAAATGCAAGAATAACAAATCCAAATCAGTCCAGTTCCTCCCCGTTCAGATCCAGTTACACACACTCCGGTTCAATCACGAGTGTAAAGTAGGACAATCAAACTCAATCACAACACAGAGTGGTTAAAAAAAAAATAAAAAATAGTCAGCCTGGCTGATTGCATCAAGGAAGTCCTCCTGAGCAAGCATGCGGTGCCGCTTCCTAAAGCCACGATGGCAGGACTTGATCCTGTTGTTTGGAATGGCTTCCTGCATGTTCCAGTTCAGTAATGGTTCCCAGCAGCAGCGCTGAGCTTTGACCACTTGTTCTCCGTGTGAGGCAGATGATCTGATTAAAAAAAAAAAAAAAAAAGCACCTTGCAGAGTCAATTTGCCAGTTGATGAGGGATCACCAAGTAAAACTCGCCCACATTTCCTTCACATAAAAGTTCACCGTGAAGTATGTCACACGCGAACACAAACCATGTTGGTATGAAAGCGCTTTCCAATTACCCAGCTAATTACCTTGATTAACAGGAAGAGGGTGATCGCTGTGAACTCAACCTCAGGATCACAGCACAGCCGAATCACTTCTTTACAGATAATCTGACTTCATTTTACCCTGCGGTGTACATTTCCATATCAATGAATTTTAAAATATTTTCAGAAAACACACTTTCACTATGTTCAAATAAATGATGCAAATAATGATTTACTGCATTAAAGCAATCAGACCAACACAAGTCCTAAGCCTTTTGTACATGACAAATAATAAATGTGGTGTATATAAAGTTGTTGACGTTTACTTCAAGTGTTGACAACACGTTATATTGATTTAACAGTGTGGAGCAGCTTCTATGTACAATGGAAGGACAATTACAATTATTAGAGAAATGTGACAAAAACAAATTATCACTAAATTATGGCAAAACAAAATTTGTACAATTTAGCAACAAGCAAATAAAGAGACAATGTTAAACAGCATAGGAATAGAAAATACAAACTCATATTGACCATGTAAAAGGTAAAATGTCAAAAACTATTGCAACAGTAAATATTTCCATACATAAGTTACTGTATAGAGACCTGGGGAAACTTATGAAATGAGCAGAAAACCTTTCTACATGCTTCAGAAGAAATTTCTTGCATTGCATGCGTCAAAATGTTATAATTTAGTCAAGCGCAGAATGGCAATGAAAATATGCAGAGCTTACAACATTCCAACATGTATGCAGATGTGGCTCAAAATTAAAGAAACAGATCAGGAATTAGAAAGATTTGTTTAACCCGTCATGAGGACGATTGTTTCCTCATCCACCCCATTGACTTGCATCAAAGTGTTTCTGAGGTGACAGTTAAGGGGTTAAAAAAAAAAACCCAAGTCTCACAAAATATTTGTTTTTGCCTTTGACTAAAGTCCGAGAGGTTAAAGTCCTTGTCAAACGATGTTTTGACTAAAGTCAAAAGGGTTGGAGACAGCTTTTTATTTCTCTCTCACCGTTTGCGTTTTAATGATGTTTTTTTCTTTTTTTTTTAAAGCTCTCTCACATGCTGTTCTTATTTTAATTATGTAAAGCACTTTGAAATGCCTTGCTGCTGAAATGTGCTATACAAATAAAATTTGATTGATTTGACAGGAATTTAAATATTGTTTATTTCTATTAGATTTGTCTATTTGTTTTTCTTTTATCATTTTCAATATTTAATATACATAGCACATTTATTTTTCACAAGGCGAACCCAAAGACATCCAGAAAATATTCTGTGGAACGATGAGACAAAAGTTTAATTTCTTGGGAGGCGAGGGTCATATCTTAATGGTGGTCGTGCAGTAGGAGCCTGAACTCACCGTTCATCCTGAAAAAAAATCCTCCAACGTGGCTTAAATCAAACATTCATATTCAACTGTGGATTAGGACAAACGATGCCGATTCTTACAGAAATCCACTCCAAGGTCCAACTGAACCGTCGCTGATGGAGGTGAAAGTATAAACAGGCTACAAGGACTGAAAAATTCTTCAAAAATCATGGTAACGTCCTTTAAACAGAGTGGGTTTAAAGGATGTTACCATGGTGACAAAACCATCCCAACACTGGAAGCTGACCCTCTGCTTATATGTGCATCCAATTTTGTTTTTAAGAACATATTCCACCCTGAGCCATGCAACAGCAGCTGAACATGTTGTGTCATAGACATTATAACAATGTTGTTACTGAGTGAAAATTGGAAAAATGCATTTATAAGACTGCAATTACAGGTTCAAGAACAAAAATCACATCTTTTAAATTTCTCTTTTAAAAAACGATTTTTTTAAAATGGAGGCGTAAAACTGAGGTTGAAAATCTCCAGTTTTACAGATCTGGCATGTGGAACATGAATTTATCCAATAATAGAACAAGAGCCTCATCTCCTTGGCTTTACAGGCCAATCAGATACAGGCGCTGAGCCTGAAGGACTTTTCAGCTGCTTTCCCTGAGCTCGGATTTCAATGCAGATAATTATGTTTCCTGAAACGGCTCTAAGTGGGTCAAAAAGCTGAAAGGTGCGGTTAAGGCCAACCTTTCTTTTTCAAAAGTCCTTTAGAGAAGAACAAACGGCTACACTCAGCAGCTGTCTGAACCACAAGGAGCAAGTTTTCCACCGTCCCCCATCAGAATCTCAGTTCAATTCAAAGCCCTCCAACTTTCCCCCAGCTCTGACCCTGAGTGTTGAGTCTGCGTCAGTGGAGTAAATAACCTGACCACGCCCTCTTCCAGCTGACCGGGTCCTGGAGTGTGTCAGGGCATCTGGCTGCCTGAAGCCCCGGGACGGCCGCCAGCTTCCTGTTGCCTCACCAGGTCATGTCCACGCTCAGCTCAGAGAGACACTGGGCCAGGTGGCCGTCCCGCTCCATCTGTGTGAACCTGGAGGGCCAGAAAGCATCACACTCAGAGGGACGAGATCACCAGGAAGCTGCTCACTAAGAGAAAATAACACATTTTATCCTGCAACACTTTTTCAAAAAAACTCTAGACACTTTACAGGAACCTAATGAAATAAGAACTGAACACTTGGGTACATAGCGCAGGACATTAATCACACGCTGTTGGAAACAGGTGAGTATCTGAGTTGTGATGAGTGTGACGGGTCTGCGCGGACGCGGATGTGTCGGCGTATTCTGTGTCCGCTGTGACCGAATCGGTGTCAGACAGGATTTCTATCAGTATTTGGAGCAGGACCCATCAGCACCAGCTGGGGATGCTAAAAGGACACATGGTGACCGTAAACAGAGCCACCAACATCAGTCACTACCCGATCAGAATTTACTACGCGAGTCCTAATCAAACCCTGAAGGGACGTGACTGACAGTGAGCTCAAGTAGTTTCTAACGACCGTCTTTCAGCGTGAGCAGACCGAGCGCCCCTTTGACATCCGTCGTTCCCATTAGGGCTGTAGTGATACAATAATCTCACAATACGATACTCTGCTTACGATACGATATACAAACAAACGATACAATTCAATACACTTTTGCGATTTTCTGAAAGATTTTAGGGGGACAGAGTGATTTTGGTGACATTTTGTGACCGTTATAGAGTTGGATTGAATTAATTTAACTGAAAACTGATTAAAAGCACCAACTACACAATACCTGGCTCTGGTTGGACATGGACACAGACTTAAAGTCGACAGCTGGACAAAATGAATCAAAGTGGTGAGAAAACATGTTTCTTTTAATTGAAACAGTACAAACTGTAGCTTACATGCATTTGTAAAGTAAATAAAGTGCACCAATAACCTGCTCTGAATAGTTTGATACCTTTTTAACTTTGACACTTAACATCTGAAGGAATCACTCTAAGCCTGATGACCTAATCAAGCGAAGCAAGCAGTGAGTGAGCAAGGTGATGTTGGATGTTATGATACTTGTGGATGAATATCGATTTTTTTCTAGGAAAGAAAATATCGATATATATCGCAAAATCAATATTATTACACAGCCCTAGTTCCTAGAAGGCTTTAGTTGGAACAAGTCATGCAACGCGACAACATGAGACATCTCATCAATAATGAATCCTTGCAGCATAGTTCAGCTCAATAAACGAAGAACAATTAATTTCACAGGCTTAGATGGAAATGTAATTTTACTTTATGGGAGTACTCTCAGGATTTGAGTTATTAATATTACCAGAGCCAGAAAAATTATGCGTGCACAAATAATGAGGCGTGTTCACCACCCCCACCCCAACAGGATGACTCACGCTCCAATCATGAGCAGCGTCTTCATCATCAACAGGATGTTTCACACACACTAGCTTGTTGTCAGACCACAATGTCTGACTTTTACTTTGAATTTACTTCTATAAATCCACTGACAGCTAAAATCTACTAGTTATTTAAAAGCAGAGTTTGCCTCTGAACTTTGGCTGCTGCTGGACTTCCTGTTTCCTCGCCATGCGTCATCCCGTTTCATCCGGCTCGCCCAGACCGAAAACTCTCGTCTGGTTTTTCTCTCAGGACTTGATCCAACAGGTTTCCCACACACAGCGGATTTTTACTGGTAAGAGTGAGCCTGAACTAAACGCCAGCACCATCACTCAGTGGTGCACTGCACTGTTAGTTTTCATCCCACGTAGTCAGCTTGTGTGTGAACGCAGCAGGCAAAGGCGACGTCACATGAACTGGCGAGAGACAGAAATCCACTGGTGACTTTGCAGCTTCACCATTCCCGACTGGTGGTCAGCTGATCCAATGTCAGATCTTTTTCCGATCACTTGAAATTTCAATTCAAATAAATGTATTTGTCCCGTGCAGCAATTCAAAGACGCATAAGTAATACAAGTGATGGCTCAGACAACAACAGAAGACATAAAATTCACACATACTAATAAATCTATTAGTATTATAAACATATTTGTGATGTAATATTGTTGTTCTACCAGGTTGGGCCGACATCATCTGTTATGTTGTTACTAGACAAAAATATTCCTCTTTCTGGATACACCAACAAGATTTTTCATCCTCCTCTTATCCACAGAGACCCTAGATTAGGGCACAAAGTTGCAAATATTTTGGCCAAACTTGGAGAAACTGTAAACGTGTCACTTTACAGAATCTAACCACATTCAGACATAAAGCAAACACGTTTGTGCTGAGTAGGCGACTGTCGTTATTTCCCCGGGTATTTTCCAGAGCTGCCCTCTGCCACTCGTGAGAACTAACGGGAAAGAACGTTACCGTTTCACTTTAGTGTGAGAAGAAGAGAGAAAGTGAGTGATGAGCAGCTCTTACCCAGAAGGGAACACATGAAGGCACATGGGGCAGCTCTGCAGAGTTCCTTCTTCATGTTTGCTAGCGCTCTGCTCCTCCTCCTCGCCTCCTGGAGAAACCGATGGGTTGGAAACCTTCAGCGACTCGGCTACAAGCCGTCCGCTCCACTGTTCTTGTTCTCCTCCGACCCTCGGCTCTCCTGCTGAAGACGGAGCTGCCTTCTCCCAATTTTGAATCCTGCTGAGGGCTCTGGGAGGTTCAGCTCGCTGTTCAGGACTCTGTCTGCTGTCAGATGGCGGCCCTTTGTCAGATGTCTTTCCAGAAGGCCTGGTCTGGACTGGGGAAATCTCCTGGGGAGAAGATGCTCTCTGACGGTCTGGGTCTGATGGAAGCCCCGGGGTGAGTGGGCCGTCTTCTGGAAAGGGAGGAGCATCACTGAAGAGATCATACGTCCACTGCTCCTCTACCTTTGGTGTGGCAGGTCTCTAAATGGAATACAAAATAAAATAAAAAAAAACAAGTCTTATTAGGTCTACAAAATTTAAGACAATCCATCTATTGCCGTCATCATTCAGGCAAACACACCAAAACCGATCATCCTGTCCTGAGACCACTGCGTCTCGACTGTTTTCATGAAGCGGTCACTCAGGAGACCTCAGCCAAGCAGACCACAGAAGCTGTATGGTTGGAACGCAAACCAGTGACAAAGCAATTAATCTACTTCCAGGTCTTATAGTTCTGAGTCACAGGTTGTTGTTTACAACGGGCTGCACTGAAATATGTGAATAGAGGGAGTGGAGTTCAATTGGCAGTAATGACTGATTTGCTGAGATGTGTTTGTGAACAAACAGAGCTCAAACATACAGATTAAACCCACAGCAGGGGCATCTTCTAGAGGAAACCCAGTATAGAAAACATTCCTGGATCACTTCTCTTTCTTTTTTTGTGTGCATCTGCTCCGTCTTCTCAAAGCCCCTGTTGGTTTTGACAGACAGCTGGTCCTACTGAGCCCGGTCGGTTCTGGATCTGCTGGAGGTTACGTCCTGTTAAAGAAGTGGAGTTTTTCCCTCTCCACTGTCGCTACATGCATTCTCAGTATGAGGGATTGCTGCAAAGTCAACAAGACGACACAAGCCGATGTCTACTGTTGCAGTCAATGACCTGCTGGGCTTCCTTAGATAGAAAACCTGATGCACTGTCTGACAGAGGATCAGAAGAAATGCATGTGATCGAATGATGCTTCCAGATGACATTTGTTGTGAATTGGTGCTTTAGAAACAACCTGAACCGACGTGAACCAGTGCATGTCTGATTTTGGACTTTTAACGCAACATACTGATGAATATTTTTGAAGCCGGTTGTATTCTCCGCAGGAGCAGCTTTTGGGTAACTTACCGCAGCAGGAGGAAGGGGAAGATCAGGAACCGGGTCCCAGAGCTGGTTCTGCAGGTGCGGCAGAGCAGACATCAGTGTGAACGCCCACAGGCTCTCCACAGCGGGGGGCTGCGACATGTTCCACCATGCTGCTGCTGCTGCAGGCGGCCGACACCTGAAAGCAGCTCACACACTCTGTTCCTCAGCATTACTGAGCTAACTGAGCTTTTTCTGCATCAAGCCCGACGAATTCTTTCAAACACTTTTAACAAGTATATATGAGATACACTTCAACAGATTTTTGAAGTTATACGAGAAAGAAAAAAAAAAGTACTATAATTTTAATTTGTTGTCTTCCCCGTTATAAAAATGATTTCCAATGCATTTTTAATCTAGGCATTAAATTATTTATGAGGCTCCTCTTTGATCTGGTGCTCTGTGACTCCTTTTGTAAAATAAAAGAATAAAAAAAGCGCAAGAGGAGAGAGATGCTGAATATCTTCTGAATACATTAAGAGCAGAAGCTGAAATCTGGCTGCTTTGCAGAAACAGAAGCGGGTTTGAGCCAGGTGGAGGTGACACACTGCCACTGAATCAAACTTCAAAAACATAACGCCGCATTTTAGACCCCGTCTTTTTCAATGAACATGAAAAAAACATGACTGACACATTTCCGCCTTGCAAGCTTTCGGCATTGTAAAAAGGTTAAAGTAGCTAAATCATTCTGTCAGACAGCATCTTGTAAGGTATTCATTCATTGTCGCCCATTAATGGCATAAAACAGCAGCCAACTGGCCACCATGAATGCCTTTTTCCTCCAAACAGCCAAACTGTCATTAGTCATTTCAAATGCTTTTGATCAACAGTTTTCTAGACTGAGCAGCCAAATTAATTGGAAAGAAGAACATGAAATATTTTTCATTTTTTATTAATCATTTAGCAATGGGTTGAGCTATACTATCCACAACATGCAAAGACTTATTTCCTGTATTGTAAAGATACTGTACCTTAGCGTGGTTTTTTTCTCCACTTGGCAAACCGACCCTCATTGAAGGTTTATTATGACAGATTACAATGCACCCACCCCTCAACAATAAATAAATAAGAATAATTTAAAAAAAAAACTCTTGGCATATTAATCTGCTTTAGAAATTACTAATGTTGATTTAACATTATGGATTGGTATCCCGATAAAAGAAAGGATGGAGAGATGCAGCTTAAAACATGACAGAGAAAATAACTCGAAGCTTCTGTTGCTGTATTTCTGTTGGATTTTGACCAGAGCATTTCTCTGATACTTAACATGTCAGGGAATCATATATCCTTCCTTACAGAGTGAACCTGAATGCGACATGGATTAAAACTCGTCCGGAATAACCAGTCAGCAGTGCGGTGAGCCAGAAGAGTGGGAACGGAACATGTTCTGGTTCCGGAGCATGCTGTAAACACCTGAGACGTTTAGTTCGCCTTGGAAGTTGTTCCTCCTGAATGTCCAGACGCCACAAAGAGCCTGACTGACCTGTCAGGATGTGCTGCTCCGTCTCTGGACAGCGGAGCTGCGCCGCTCCTCTCCGCTGTTCCTAGGGAACCGAGTCCAGACTTCGGCTCCTCCGCTGAACTCCTCTTCCGTTTCAGTTTAGACTTTGAGCCGTTTTCAGCCATCTCGTTTCATTACTTCTTGGTTTCCGCGCAGAACTTTGAGACGGGCTTTTCCGGTGTTATACGTGCAACGTCATTTAACAGTATCCAATCAGAAGCTTCAGTAGGTTGTCATTAGAGATGGTCTGTCCAATCAGGTGAAAGTAAAACAATTACGGAGAGGCAGGCTGGAAGTGAACCTACTGATGATGAAGGTAGGCCGGGGCAGCGCTTCAGTCGCCTCTTATTTCCTAAAAACTGATTGCTGACTTGTCATCTGCTTTGTTTAACTCTAAATGAACTGACAATGTGTAACAGTAAATGTGCCGGGCGGATCTGGCACATTTATTAACCATCATCTCATCTTAAATGTGAACAAAACATCCCAGGCACGTGCAGAAGAAATAGGCATAGGGGGCTTGAGCCTCTGCCCCCTTTATCCTTAATGGCCCAAGTGCATTAAGGATATATTTTTTTTCAATAATAAAAAAAAAATATGTGACGTGCGGTGAGGTTCTTTGCTGGTGAGACACTGACTTATGACTTAGACACCATGCATGTTATTGGGCGTACGGAAATTTCGCGCAGGCATACAACGCTGGGGGGCAAAAAGACTAATCTTTTACATGTCATCCATAGCCGCGTTAACTCAGTGAAACTTGGAAATGTAGGCATTGATTTCGTGCTATGATCCACAGCAAAGTGATCTGTATTCGTCAAGCTACGCAGACTCGTTGCCATAGCAACTGACAACAATGCCACTTCATGTTTTAGGATTTAACACCAAAAAACATTCAAGAATTTATTTTGCACACAGAACAGAACATTTAGTCTGTTGTAGTATGTTTTAGGCTTAATGTTTAATTAATAAATAATTGCTGTGGTAGATTAGCTACCGCTTCTACTTTACTGAATTATTTAGACATAGAAACTGTAGCCCACAAAACGCACATTTCATAAAAAAACAAAACAAAACATTGCTGTCTTACCTTTATGTATCAATGAAATCCATGCACCGCTAATTCTGCACAAAAATATCCGTTCATCCAAAGCCAAGTCTATCCTCGGCATGTCTTTTCTACTCCGTTTCATCAAACTGTCTCGAAGCAAAACCTTCAGCTCCTGTGTTGGTCTTCCTTTAGTTATTGCCTCCTGCTTCAGTTGAAAATCCACTTTAGAAAACTGTTTAAGTGTAGAAATGTAGTCTTTCATGTTGACTTCTGAAGAGAGGAGAAAACAAATATATCGCTGTACTTTACTTATTTACTGTGTGGCTAGCTCCATGGCTAGCTCACTGTGTCTTACTCTACACTTGTGCAGTCACAATATCTGGGATCATGAGCGCCCCCTGCCATGAGGCAAGAGAACTGCCTGCCTCACCTCGAGTCTGTTCTCTGCCGTTTCTGATCACTCCTCCTCACACAAAACACGATGCAAACACAGTTGGTGACAAAAAAAAAAAAAAACACTGTACATTATATACATAAGCGAAATTATGGAAAATCAGTCCATATATTAAATGTTTTTTAGCCATTTTATTACTGGCGTACAGACAGGACGAACTTACTCCCATAGAGTGGCAGCCGGTGCAGTCAGCGAGAGGTTGCGCAATCCTAGGTGAGGCTCAGCTCGCTGCTGCCTCACCGGCTTCGCTCCTGAGGATTTGAATGGGAAAATGCGAAAATCCAGCGATTTTGAAGACAAAAATAATCAGAATTGGTTAAGCTAAGTAAAAAATAGATACTTTATAGTACAAACCACAGGGTGAAAATAGCAATATAAATGGTTTTATTATTATATATTATTTTTCCATGATGACAGGTGAGGCTCACCTGCCTCCCCTGACCGCACGTGTCTCTGCTTCAACACACCTGAGTCGAATAATGAGGTTGAAGAGGTAATGCAGATATTTGATTGAAGCACATTGAACCAAGGACACATCTTCAAGGGCTGGATTTGAAGACCTGCCTGCACCCAGAATTGGAAAAAGTTCAAATCTTATTCATTTATCTTCCTTTAACCATTGTAATCAGATGTTATTCTTCACCTTAGCATGCCAGTGACACCAGAGGAACTGAAGAAAGCTGGACTCTGAGTTTCAGAAAACGGAATAGTGTTGCTCAGCATGTAAACTAAACTTTGCAATGGTAATGCAATCAATGAAAGGATTTGTGATTTGGTTGTGCCTTAAAGCATGAAACAACAGGATAAGCAGCGTTCTCTGTTCCACAGTTTGATTGTACAGTATCATTTAATCCCTGACTCTTACTTTTAATGCTCTAACAAAATTATGTCAGTCCTGCAGAAGGATTTCTACTTAGCGCAAAGCACAGCAGGTTACATCATACAAGTATGCTAACTGTTATGATGGGGCTTTGTTCCCTCTGCAAGGACACACGTAAAGTGGAAAGTTGAAGTCATAGTGTTGGTGGGACTTTCTGAGTCTTTTAAGCTTTTGGCCAGAGGGACGACCAACGGAGAGCAGCTGTAATTATGCAATGGAAAAAAAGACAAGGGAAAGCTGGAGTGAAAGGAAGGAAAAGAGAACATCATAGAAATGAAAGAAGAGGGTGTGGGAGGGGGGTAATGTGTACAAATCTTGAATTATGTTTATGGTTACTATTCCTTCCTTTTCTGAACTTCTGCACCACAACATGAGGACTGCTGCGAGACGTTTTCTGAACTGACCATGTTACACAATCTTTCTTTTTGTGTCACACTGGGGAAAAAACACAAAAGCAGAGGACTGGGCCAGGGTTGTGGTCTGCAGCGCTACACTGGGAAAAATCCTGCTGGCACCTAGAAAGAAACGTTACATCACACGCTGCAAATGATGCTGTGTTGTCCCCTGCTGTCATGGAGACCAGGGAAGTGAAGATGCCTCTGCAGAAATTGCAAACGTACCTGCTGAATGCAGAGGAAAGAGAAAAAAGACACAGCTCCATTTGTCTTTTGACAGAAAACCGATGCATAACAACGAAAATTAGATCTGCAGCCTCACAAAGATGCCGTCTGTTTGTTTTTTTGTTTAGTCAATACTTTAAAAAAAGACCTAACATCACAAAATTTGACAGACAGAAGCTAGGATTTTAGCACCAATGAAATGATTCAAAGTGGTGACATTAAGGTGAAAACTATAATAACACACCTTGAACTTCCCCACATTTTTTGCACAGTTAGAATAACAAATGGGACACTGATACATAGTTTTAAAATGTCTGCAAAAATGAAGAGAAATGTAAAAATAAAAAGTTGCAGTAGCCTGGTTGCATAAGCTGCACACCCTTTTAAATACTTCTATTTATGTTTCAGTGTTCAGTCTTCTGAATTCCACACCTTACCGTCCGTTGATGAGAATTTGATAAACCTTAAATAAAGTCCAACGGATCTTGTGCATTTTTCCTTATATTTGCTAGTTTAACTAAAGCCACAGTTTGCAGAGCTTTGAAAGCATCACACAGTTATCCATTAGGGGAAGATTACAACTAAAGCATTTCACTATGGTACACTAAAGACCATCACAAATAATTGGACAAGTTATCAGACAACAGCGACAAGACAGACATTGTGTCATGTTTGAGTATGAGACTTTCAAGCAGTCAACAATAACGGACACAAATAGGAAGTTTTGAAATATTTATTGGAACGATGAGTATTTTTTTTTTGGACATGAAGAGAAAAGGTGAGTGGTTGTCAATATCATTAAGGTAAGTTTTATCTGGAGACGCTGTCTCAGGCTCCTTACTAGAAGCTGGTAAGAAAAGTGTTAAGATTGATGATGGTATAGATGGACCAGAGTGCAGACACAAACTCGGAAATATCATAGAACACACAACAAAGATTATGGAAATACTCACGAAATGAATAAACTGCAGGAAAACAAGATTTTCACATAGGTGGTAATGGATTAATCACGAAAATGATAAGGGAACCAGAGGAGCTAATCAGAGAGAAGTTGGCGCAGCTGTGAAAAGAGCAGGTGGAGGTGAAGGATGCAGGCTGACAGACTGAGGGAAGGTGAAAGGTAAGCAGAGAAACTAACACTGGAAACGAATGGCACTCATGTGAGAGAACAAGAGTGCAATGGGACGAGTCAGATGAAGTCTACAATGTAGGATCATAAACGACTGTTGGAGAAAGGCCAGTGGGGTCGATAAGACCTTTTATTCTGGTGCAGGTGGTACAGGCTGAGGCATGAAATGTCTTTAAAAAGTTATTTTAGCAGTTCTATTTCATGAGGAATTTTGGCGATATCACCAAATGACCAAGGAAATCAGTCAAACACACATGCAGACCAGAATAAGAAATCCCCACACTTACCAACTGTTCCAGAAAAGTGCTCTAAAGTGAAGAAGATGGCAACCAGGAAGACGAGAGAAGGATGAGACCTGGAAAGGGAATGGATTTGAGACTGAGGCTTGAGGATTGGATATTTGAATGTATTTTATGTAACCGTTGGATTAGGTGAGAGAGAACACTGATCCGACCTGCTCACAGTCCTGCCGACATGACGGGCCAATGAAAAGATGAGCGAGGCTCCCAGGGGACCGAGCGCAAGACTGAAGGAGCTGCAGGTCGTGTTCTGCATGTGGCAAAAGTCTTGTCTGTCCTCCATACTTCATAATGCCCATAATGCCTAGGCATTATGGGGTTAATATGACAACAGCTTAAAAAAAATCTGAAAAGAAATATTGACACTAAGGCAAAATATTGTCATGGAAAACATAATTGTACTGAAAATTTGATTTGAAATAAATGTACTGAAAAATTTAGTATTGAAAGCGAGCCTAAATTGAACTTGAATTAAAACAAATAATTCTCTCCACATAATTTGTTTAAACTGTCAATATGATCCAAATCAACTTATAAAAACTACAAATACAATTTGAAAGGTTTTTACAAAATAATGAACAAAGGAATACATGACAGTATTTAGTCAATTCAATCCATTCAAATTGATTCAGTGATTTACATAAATCCCAGTTATAGTTGCAGAAACTCTCAGATTTAGTTTATTAAGTCAGTGGTGAAAAGGTTTAGTCAAAAACATTAACATAATGTCTTTGCAGCAATCCCTCATGTAGCGACAGTAGAAAGGAAAACTACCCTTTCACAGGAAGAAACCTCCAGCAGAACCAGAACCTGACTCAGTGTAAGCAACCATCTGCCACAGCTGATGTGGGTTTGAGAAGACAGAGCATCCACACAAACAAACACACAGACACACTGATCCAGGAACACTTTCTATGTTAATAAAAAACTGTAAAAAGTTAATGGCAGCAGCTCTTCAGTGGCCTCAGCTGGGAGAGAAACACAGCTAAACAAATAAGCTCTGAGGCTGTAGTAAAATCTATGGGGTGAAAAACAGAAGACAAACCGCTGGTGGCAACAAGGTTTTATTTTAGAGACCACATTGGCCAAGTCCATCACCTACAGAGAGAGAGCATGAAGTTATTGGCAGCAATAGCTCAGCTAATGGTCCTTTCCAGGAAGGTGTCACAGGTAAGCATAAATGCTGGGCTGGAGGTAACTTTTATAAAGAGAAAACCAGAGAGAACATAAAGGTAAAGGCTTCAATAAGGGCAGATATGCTGCTGTTGACCAGGACTCCCTTGAAAAAGAGGTTTTTAATCTCAATGAGTTTTTATCCTGGTAAAATAAAGGTGAGAAGGGAACAAATAATAAAGATGAGAAGAATATTTAGAGAGCACTAACAGAATGTAACAAAGTGAGAAAACGTTCAGTTTGTCCTCCAGCAGCCCAAGCCTACGTCAGCATAACTACAGAAATAACTCAGGATAACCTGAGCCAGTCTAACTCTTATCTCAATCAAAAAGGAAAGTTTTAAGCCTAGTCTTGAAAGGAGTCAGAAACCCGTCTAAAGCTGGGAGCTGGTCAAACAGGAGAGGAGCCTGAGAACTCACCTCCTGTTGTACTTTTTGAAATTCTGGGAACCAGCAGTAAAACCTGCAGTTAATCTTAACACAGCAACGTGGTGTGTTAAGATCAGACAGACCAATCAGATCTCTGATACATGATGGAGGAGGATTATTAAGAGCTTGATTATGAGTGTGAAGGAGAATCTTAAATTCTGTTATAGATGCAACAAGGAGGCAATGAAGGGGAGCTAAAACTGGAGAAATATTATGTCTTTTTAACATTTCTATTAGAACTCTTGTTGCAGCATTTTGGATCAGCTGAAGGTTTTTAAATTTGTTGGACTTCATAACTCCAAAGAATTATAATAGTCCTGCTGAAAAGTAACAAATGCTTGGACTAATTCCACAAGTGTAACTGCACTGTTTAAATATTTACGGTTCTGGGGAAAAGTGTGACCCGTGTATCCACCAAATCATCTGAAGAATAGATAAGCTTTACTCTAAACTCCTTCGCCTTTTGGCCAACAAAAAAATTTTAATCATTTTTTTTTCCATTTGTAAACACTGAAAAACCTTTCACACTTATCTTCCTCCATCACTGGAGAAACAGCTCAAGGATTTCTATTTAATCCATTTTATTTCCCATTTCAAAGGTCTTTTCTTTTTTTATCTGATTTGACAAAACTTGAAGGTCGAAAAACTGTAAATAAACATTTTGGTGACTTATTCACAAGACTGTTTTGCTTTCAGACTAAAACACAAGAGTCATCAGATAAACTTGAAGTCGCCATAGTTTCCCGATTTTTGAGCGCAACTAATTTAAGCTACACCCACTGACTTTAAAAGGAAACACAGAGTACATGTGTAGGCCGCAGGCATATACATTATAACATGAGATACACTTAAAAGATTTTGATTTAACTTAAATGAAATACTTTGGAAAATGCTTTTTCCAAACAGTGCCTGTAACAGGCTACTTTTTTTTTTTTTTTTTTTTTTTTTAAGAAATTGATCATTGTCGTCATCTTCCTGTTGTGCGCTCCTCTGTTAACTTTCTTAATGTTTTTACCAGCAATAGCTCCTATAATCAGCCCAATTGGTGTGCAGCTTCATCAGATGTTTGCTAATTGCTACTGGCTAGTCTAAAGGAGCTGAGTGGAGAGAGAGAGTAACAGGGGAGGACTGCTCTGTGATGAGGAACTTGGAAATGGCATCTATCTATCTATCTGTCTGTCTGTCTGTCTGTCTGTCTGTCTGTCTGTCTGTCTGTCTGTCTGTCTG